>NW_024070204.1:64112935-64361875 GCF_014754425.2 Oryx dammah
CGCTGCAAAAAGAGAAGCCGCTGCAAAGAGAAGCCGCTGCAAAAAGAAGCCACTGGAAAAAGAGAAGCCGCTGCAAAAAGAGAGGCCGCTGCCAAAAGAGAAGCCGCTGGACAAAGAGAAGCCACTGCAAAGAGAAGCCGCTGCAAAAAGAGAAGCCACTGTAAAGAGAAGCCGCTGCAAAGAGAAGCCTGCACACTGCAACTAGAGAAAGACCAAGCACAGCAACAAAGACCCAGTGCAGCAAAAAATAAATTAATAAAGTGTTTTGTTGTTGTTGTTGTTTAATGGAAGAGGAGAAAAGACAGTCACTTCTAGAAGAAGGAGAAACAGGAGAGAGGCAAAGGACCTCTGTGGCATCCTGGGGCAAAGGAATCCAGGAGTTGCAGGTACAGAGTAATCTGAAGTATGGAATTTACAGCTCAGCCTCTAGAGAACCCCTGTCCAGGTTCACAGAAAGGACAGGAAGCAGCAAGAGAAATAACAGTTCTCACAGGAGCTCAGTCAAAGGCTCAAGGGAGGTGCAACTGCTGTCAGAACAGAAAAGATTCCTTTTCTTGTTCCACTGGTCAAGCAGAGCCTGAGAGCCGCATCAAGGTCCAGACCTCGAGAGCAGAAGTTACATGGGGGTCTCCAGAAAGCCTGTGGCCCCCGGAGACCGAGCACTGAGGATGGGAGAGGAACAAGCACGTGGAGGATCCTACACTGCTTCCCACCAATCATCAGGCCATGTGAGTGGAACAGGGCTTGGCAGCACTCTCTCTCAGATGAATCACCAGCCCACTCAAATTCAGTCACCCACAAGCCAGCTGTTCACACCAGACTTCAGGAGACTGTGGTGTAAGGGAAAGAACAGGGGAGGAGAGTGCCCAGAACCAAGGAGTTCACAGATAAAAGGGCACTTCCCACATTCCTTCCCAACCCATCTTCACCTTCAGCTGGTATCATCAAAGGGTGACACTCAGATCTCACCAAGTCAGAAATGGCAGGCACGATTCCTTATGATCTAGTCTTCTGATCCATTTGAAAATTCCTCATTTGGCACTGAGGACACTCAACCAGTGGCTGAGATCTCCCTCCCCACTAGGCCCTGCACCCACAGCTGAGACATAGAAGTGAAGAAGACAATTCCCTGCACTCAAGAAGCATACGTCCTATGAGAAGACAATCACAAGGGCAGTTACAAAAGAAAGTGACCAGGACTAGAAGAGAAAGAGATGTGGGGTAGACTAAGGGCAGAAAGAAGTAGACCAGGAGGAGTATACAAACCAGAGGATCAGGACCATTCAGCAAGTCTGTATTCACTTCCTACTGCTGCTGTAACAAGTTACCGTAAATTCACTGGCTTACAACAATACAACTTGATTATCTTGAAGTCCCTGAGATCAGAAGTCCAAAAATGGGCCTTAGGGGGATAAAATCAAGGTGGGGGCTGCAATCCTTCTAGAGGCTCTTTTGGACCATCCATCCCCTGCCTTCTTCAGTTTCTGGGTGCTGTGTGCTTCCCCGGTTCATGGTCCCCTTCAACAATGGCATCGCTCCAGCCTCTGTCTGTGTTGTCGCATCTCTTTCTCTCTTAGCCTCAGCCTTATGCTTTCCTCCTTGTAATTACACTAGACCCACCTGGATAATCCAGGGTAATTTCTGAATGCAAGATCCTTGAACTTAATCATGTCTGCAGAATCCCTTTTCTCATTAGGAAAGACCTGGTGCTGGGAAAGATTGAGGGCAGGAGGAGAAGGGGACAACAGAGGATGAGATGGCTGGATGGCATCACTGACTCCATGGACATGAGTTTGAGCAAGCTCTGGGAGATGGTGAAGGACAGAGAAGCCTGGTGTGCTGCAGTCCATGGGGTTGCAGAATTGGACACAACTGAGTAACTGAACGAAGGAGATGGTATCATTATTATCCTCCTGAAAAGACTATCCTCCTTTTTTCTTGATTTTTTTTTTTATGGAATTCACACAAATTTTCTCCTATTTGAAAATGTGCCACAAATCATCTAAATTATATGTAAAAGTCAGCATGGATAACATCAGCAAACAGCAGACATCTTCTGCATAGCCTATGCCGCTTTGCATGGGTGCACGCTAAGTTGCTTCAGTCATGTCCAACTCTTTGCAACCCTATGGACTGTAGCCCACCAGCCTCCTCTGTCCACGGATTTCTCCAGGCAAGAATGCTGGAGTGCCATGCCCTCATCCAAGGGATCTTCCCAACACAGGGATGGAACCTGACTCTCTCACTCTCCTGCATTGGTAGGCCGGTTCCTTACCACGAGCACCTAGGAACCCCTATGCTGCTTTAACTGTTTCAGCTCAGTTCAGTTCAGTTGCTCAGTCGTGTCCGACTCTTTGCGACCCCATGAATCGCAGCACGCCAGGCCTCCCTGTCCATCACCATCTCCCGGAGTTCACTCAGACTCACGTTCATCGAGTCCGTGATGCCATCCAGCCATTAACTGTTTAGTTTCTCCAAAATGTTCCCATGGTAAGTCAGTCTGATTTTCTCTGATTCTCTAATGTTGAAATTTTTTCATATTCTGGTCTTATCATTCCTTTTCCCTTAAGGTAGAAACTAGTGAATCCCCTGAGCAGACTTTGACTTTTCATGAGCTGATAAAACATACATTAGTCAGTTTCATTTTCTAAAATAGGTATAGGAATAGAATTCAGAACTATTTCCTGAAACTGTTTGTATCTCTAAAATCATGATTAAAAGTCTTAAGTCTACTAATATTTTATTATTGTTCTTCTACAATTGTTGTGGGTGGGGTGGAGAAAAACTGTAATTCAAGCCAGAACCAAGAGTAAACTTTGTTCAAAGTCACACAGATTATTAATGGTATAACCTGGATGAAAACTTCAGCCTCCCAACTCCAGAGCCAGTGCTCTTCACATGAACCATGTGGTCTTTTTTATGTCATTCTTCTCTTCAAGATCAAAAATTTGGGAGGAATACCGTTGAGCTTAAGTACTCGTCCAGATTTTCCTCTTCATTGAAAACCTCCCACCAATAGCAATAATTGGTGTTCCAAGAACGATCCTTCCTGTTGCTGAATGTTTGACTCTGTGAAATATAAACAAGCTTCAACAAGATGACAGAGAATATGTAATCAATATACTTTGGCTCCTGTTCAGAACAACCATGCCTCTGGCACTTGGTATCTTCACAGAAAATGGATATCGGAAAGGAAGATCACACTTCATGAAAAGCAGAACCACAGATGTAGGGGCGATCGTGTCAGTGAGAATCAGTTACATATCTGATGACAGTCTTTGTGCATCTCAAATAATGGCAATATGGCCATCCTTTGACTCCTCTCTAGAATTCCCCAGAGTGGCTCCTCCAGCCACCCCCCTCCTCCCCATCTCCCCTTCGTGGTCTCCGCATCCCAGCCAGATGGTTACAGCAACTCAGATAGGGAGGAAAGCAAGGCCAGGTGCCACCAGCTCCTGGCATGTTCCTCCTCCCTACCTCCCAATCACTCTTACCTTCATTCAGCTTCTCTTCCTTCACCCTCACTTATCATGGCTTCATCTTCTTTCAACAGGCTGTCTCCCCTCAGTCTGCTGCTGCTGCTAAGTCGCTTCAGTCGTGTCCAACTCTGTGCGGCCCCATAGACAGCAGCCCACCAGGCTCCACCGTCCTTGGGATTCTCCAGGCAAGAATACTAAAGTGGGTTGCCATTTCCTTCTCCAATGCATGAAAGTGAAAAGTGAAAGTGAAAGTGAGTCATGTCCGACTCTTGGCGACCCCATGGACTGCAGCCCACCAGGCTCCTCCGTCCATGGGCTTTTCCAGGCAAGAGTGCTGGAGTGGGATGCCATTGCCTTCTCCACCCCTCAGTCTACTGACACATATAGTCCTCAGCCTAGTGGGAAACTCAGAAGCCTCCCCTTCCTCACTGTGCTCTGCACTCTGGCTGTACCACTGACTAAGAGCTCTCCGTTCCTTGGCACTCACTATTTTCTCTGCCTACAAGGCCATTCCTCCATTCTTTGCCCAGAGAACCCCTAATCATCCTTCAAAGCCCCACCCCCAGTGACCCTTATAATGCTGTTCCTGACCAACAGCCCTCCTCAGTAAAGGTACATAGTCTTGCTCTGTGCTAGAGGCCCACACTTTCCTCCTGGAGAGCTCTTAGCCCAAAGCCTTAGCAATATCTGTCCGCTTCTCTCACTGTCTCCCTCCAAGAGTTCCCAGACTTGAGAACTCTTTAAGAGCAGAGCCTCCTTTTATCTTGAAATCTCCAGCACTGACCACAATCCTCAGTACTTAGTACACACCCAGTAAATGTTTGAGTGATTCAAAGTATGTTCAAGTCTTTCCATTAAAAAAAGAAAGGAAACAAAATCTACCCCTCTGCTACCTTCTGGAACTGCTCTCAATCCCTACATCTCTGTTTCCCTTTCTCACTAGATTCTCAGGACCCAGGTCTCACCTTCTGCAAGCTGATCACTTCATCAAGTGACCCCAGGATCCGCTTTACCAATGCTAGACTATTTTCTAGTCGCCTCATCAATCCATTCTCCCTGGCCTTCTGGGTGTGTGATGGCTCTCACCTTCCCACCTTTTGTGTCACTGCCTTCTATTTTAAGTCAAGAGTTTATTCCTCCACCCTTCCAGCTTCTCTGTCTCAGAATTATTCTCCCTCCCCAACTCCCCCACCACCACCACCATCTTCATAAAGATGCTAGCTCTGGCCAGAACCACAGTGTAGATGGCCTGAATACACGGGAATTGAAACAAACCTCTGGCAACAAGACAGCAATTCAATGAAGTAACGTGCGTAGGCACAGAGCCCCCAGCCTTAGTCCTCCATGAGCGCTGTCGTAATCCATCCTGGACCAGCTCCATCCGAACCAGCCACCTTGCTCCCATTTCCCTGCCCCTTAATTCATGCTGGTACCTCTGCTATCATGATATTTCTAACGTAGAGTGAACACCCAGTTTAAAGGCCCTCCGTGTGCTGCTTCACACACAGTTACAAAAAGGAGGGGTTCCCACACGCCCCTCACAGCAAAATGAGGAAGAGAAAGGCGGCAAGGGCAGCTGGTCTTCCATCACATGACATTTCCTCAACTTAAAGCGCTGCTCTTCTTCTGAGGTGATGTGCTTCCTGCCTCCTGTATTAAAATGCCCTTTTTGTAATGAACCCATTGTCATTTTGCTTCATTTCTTAAGTCAGTCTCCTTACTTGGGAGATTACAGAATTCATAACAGTAAATGGCCTAAATTTTCTTAAAATTAACTAGTCTGTTATTCCAGATTTCTACAAAGGATTAAGTGGCCTCTGCATGCTTACCACATTGGATAAAGACCTTACTACCACTGGCACTTTTTTAAAAGTAAAAAACTAGGACTTCCTTGGCGGTCCCTTGGATAACAATCTGCCTGCCAATGCATGGGTCATGGGTTTGATCCCTGGTCTGGGAAGAGTCCGCATGCCAGGAGCAGCTGAGCCCACGTGTCACCACTGCTGAAGCCTGTGCACCCAGAGCCTGTGCTCCGCAACAAGAGAAGCTACCGCGGGGAAAAGCCCTCGCACCACAGCTAGAGAGTAGCCCCACTCGCTTCAACTGGAAAGAGCCTGCGTGCAGCAACAAAGACCTAGCCCAGCAAAAAATAAGCAGCTTTCCAAAAAAAAATTTTTTTTAAGTGAAAAACAGGCAGAGATAAAAAGACGTTTGTTCATAATACAGACTACTTGAGATGTCTGCAGCCCCAAGTATCTTTTCAAGAAGATACACGTCCCCATATGGACTACTCAAGATAGACATATTTTTCTGCCTTGAATCATCTCCTGTTTTGTATTTGGAAATAATGTGTTCAGCAAGAAATGAGATTCCCTTCAATCCCAACTCCATCAGGAGGGCACAAGTGTCCAGACAACCCAAACAGCCTTTTTGTTTATGCACACCTTTCCATTTTTTAGTTATTTTATGTCTTTACCTTTAAGTCTTGTAAACACGCATACTAATAGTGACTGTCATCAAACACACCACACACACACACACACACACACTGACACACTTTAAAGCAGACAATTCATCATTTCCTGCCCCAAGACCATATTTTACAGTCAGAAGCTAATTGTCAGCACACATGCTCTTAGATAAACGGACACGCATACCAGCTAATCGATGAACTTGCATGGAAACAGCTTCATGGGAAGGAAACCTGTGTTCCCAGATTTCCGGGCCAGGTGCTCAGCCTGTTAACATAAAGATCAGTCCTCCTGGGTCCAACCTGTTGGGAACACTGCCCAAAATTACTTACAATTGCAAACACAGTTGATGCTAAGATAATTCTGCAAAATGAGAGCCTGGTTTCCGAAAGGTAACCTAAGAACAGCTCAGCTCAGGAGGGGCCTGTATGAGGGGTATTTTGGTGGGGGTGGTGCTGGGGTGCAGGTAGTGGTGGTTTTGTTTTCCTAAATCTGACTTTTCTAGTAGAAGATAATCATGCAGCAAGGCTTCGTGCCTCCAAGTTCCCCGGCTGCCACCATCCACTGTTCCTGCTCTCCTGTAAGTGGGAAAGGTTATGGGTCCCAGAGAAACTGAGAAGTCTTCCCACATATGTACATGCTCCCTCGCGGCCCTTTCTTTAGCATTTAGAGCTCCTGTGACCCCCTCCTAACTGCCCCCGACCCTGCATCCCTCACCCCCCACCATCTCTCCTAAGCTAATGTCTGAGCCCAGGCAATCACCCTTTCATAAAGGCACGTTCCACTCCCCTGTACATCTCATCACTGACGGAAAGGACCGTGATGGCTTGCGCGGAGCTCCAGAAAAGGGAAATGTAAGATCCGTTTTTTGTTTTTTTAATTCCACTCCACAAATATGTTGTCCTTAGAGCAATACTATAAAGGTTTAGCATGGTAGGGGGAGAGCTTTACATAACAAAATATTAGACTTCCAAAATTCAGAAAAAGAATCTCCCAACAGTATTATATATTTAATTTTAGTTTCCATAAGTAAGGGTCAATGATACTCTTTTCCAGGGCATCCCTCATGGGTCAGTGGTAAAGAATCCACCTGCATTGCAGGAGACAGAGACACGGGTTCAATCCCTGGTAATATCCCCTGGAGGAGGGCATGGCAACCCACTCCAGCATTCTTGCCTGGAGAATCCTATGGACAGAGGGGCCTGGTGGGCTATAGTCCATGGGGTCTCAAGGAGTCAGACACGACTGAAATGACTGAGCAGAGCCCATATACTCTTTTCCAAATAGGATTCCCAAAAATATCACAGGCAGCGGCTGCAAGCCAGCCCTGAGCATCCCCTGCCGAGTCCTCAGGGAAAAAAGGATGAAGAGTCCCGTCAGGCTGCTCCTGGGAAATGGGTTGGAGGAGGGGGGCACTCCTCGGGAAATCAGTGCCCCCAGGCCAGCCTGCAGGTCCAGCAGAATGGCCGCATCCCAGCAGGATGGTGACCCTTTGTTTCACCTAACCCTCTACTGTAATCCTTCAATAATCCCACCTGTTTTCAAAGACGCCAACCTCATTGTTCTTAACTCCCTCTCCACCCCTCAAAAAAGGATTAGACTCCCGCTAACCCAGCGACCCTCTTGTTCTGGCACCTTCAGAAGTAAAGGATTTCCCTTCCCTTCTGTAACTGGAGCAAGGCCTTCCCTTCCTGCAGGGGACATGGTCCCATTCTGCAGCCTTTCCTCCTGAGAGTCAGTTTTTCTGAACAAAGACCCAACTGTCTGTACAGTCTGGGAAAGCTCCCCTCCCTGGAGTGGGAAGCACACCCTCCTACAAACCCAGACTTGCACAGAAGTTCCGCACTTCACCGCAGGAAGCACGGCCGGTGGCTTCAGGCATCATTAATCATTTTGAAGTGATTTTTCTTAAAAAGGAAAAACAAAACAAAGATGCAGTTGGTCAAGCCCAATGAAAATGAGCACTTCTTCTCCCCAAAACTGCATTTCCCTGATTCCATATGGGACAGTAAGAGCTCACTGCATGGATAGGAGCAGAGGGGAGAAAAGAGAGTATTTCCTCCTTAATTTGAACTCTGACGGATATTTGGGAGCTGGTATGGACAGAGGGTGCTAGGGCTTCCCAGGTGGTGTTAGTGGTAAAGAACATGCCTGCCAATGCAGGGGGCATAAGAGGTGTGGGTTCAATCCCTGGGTCGGGAAGATCCCTTGGAGAAGCGAATGGCTACCCACTCCAGTATTCTTGCCTAGAGAATCCCATGGACAGAGGAGCCTGGCGGGCTACAGTCCACGGGATCACAAAGAATCAGACACAACTGAAGGAACTTAGCACAGCACACACACATGGACAGAGGGAACACCTTAGAGGGAGGTTCAGATTAAGGAAGAGGGTCTCTACTTCCTTTGCCATTCCACCCAGAGAGATATATTTAGGAGGATAAAACAAGAACCATTTGGGGGTTTTGCTTCTTCTGGGAATCTTCATTTTCCATTGAAGTGCTATTAATCACAGCTCAGGACAATCCTATTTTGTGCTCCAGTCCCATCAGGGGAGCGGTGGAGTGGTCCCCATGCCTGCCCCATCACCAGCCCCTCTCCCTCTGCCTGGAAGGGCTGCCCTCTGCGGGTGTCCCTTGGAAGGGAGCATAGCGCCAGCCAGTCGGATCCACTCATCCCCCCGGTCAACACTTTTGAAGTAAAATTGTCCCTCCAGCTCAAAAAAAGTGGTAACTAGAAAACAAAATGTCCAATCTTTCCTGGGAGATTACATTTCCTGCCTTACTGGGTTGAGAGGAAATTCACTTACATAAAATTGGATTAATTTTTTTTTCCTGAAGTCTCCCGGTCTACCAGAAGTGTCTTCTGTCAGCTGCCTCTTTCGGAACTCTTGGCTATTTCCTAATCTTCATTTATTCCTTAATCAGGACATCTGGCTCTGGAGTGAAGCTCAGAAGCAGGGATGGAGGCAGGAAAGGATCTGCCACTTTTGCCCTGGCTCCCTGTCGCCTCCTCACCCCCCAGGCTGTGCTCCTTCATCTCCTCTCCATCAATCAACTGCTGAAGTCTCACAGCCAAGCCCTATTGTTTATTTAAATTGAAAGGAGGAGAATTGACAAATATCATCTTAGTAGTTTAAGCTACAGGTTTTAAATAGAATAACATGATTAAATCAGGTGGTGCTTGCTATTGTCTCTCAGAGCTTGGTTTCTTAAACTAGTTTTGTATGTATCCAAGAAGAGTCTTTTCAAACCTGCTTTGAGTCACATTACATCGACTGGCAGAGCAGCCTGAGCTGGAAGGACAGTGGTCTGGCTCGAGGGACCTGGAGCTCAGGCCAATTAAAGATGGCATGCCCACGGAGGCCTGGAGGGAGTGCCTGGCATGGGAAGGAGGTCATCCCCAAGCGGGAGTGAGTACGATGGGTGTCAGAGGAGAGACTTCACGTGACAGGAGGGAATTGTGGCCCAGGATGCAAGGCAGAGGCAGAGTGTCTAGAGGAGAGAGTCTGACAAGGGGAGATGGGAGATCAGTTATGTGCAGGAGGACTGAGCAGATAAGGAAACATTTTAAGGACAGCAGAAAGGGAGAAAAGTGAACTGAACTGTATGTGTTGTTAGATTGTAGTTGGATATATTGATGTGAATAAAGGGTTTTTGGTACACATAGGTACATACAGAAATAAACATAGCTCTGTCCATTGCTAGGGCTTGGGAGTAATGACAACCACAATGACTGTAAGCATATAGAGTGTGCCTTCAGTTCAGTTCAGTCACTCAGTCGTGTCTGACTCTTTGCAACCCCATGAACCGCAGCACGCCAGGCCTCCCTGCCATCACCAACTCCCAGAGTCCACCCAAACCGACGTCCATCGAGTCGGTGATGCCATCCAACTATCTCATCCTCTGTCGTCCCCTTCTCCTCCTGCCCTCAATCTTTCCCAGCATCAGGGTCTTTTCAAATGAGTCAACTCTCCGCATCAGGTGGCCAAAGGATTGGAGTTTCAGCTTCAACATCAGTCCTTGCAGTGAACACCCAGGACTGATCTCCTTTAGGATAGACTGGTTGGATCTCCTTGCAGGCCAAGGGTCTCTCAAGAGTCTTCTCCAACACCACAGTTCAAAAGCATCAATTCTTCGGTGCTCAGCCTTCTTCACAGTCCAACTCTATAGAGTGTGCCTAGATAGTCCCTTCTGAATGTCCTCCTCCCTTAAAAAACATCAGGGCTCCTTGAAGAAACATCTGATGCCAAAGCTGGAACTTGGCAAGTCCAAGATACAGGAAATATCTTGCTGTGACAGAAAGCAGAGAAGAGTTTAAACAGTGAGGTAGAAAAGTCAAGTACAGAGGCAGCTTCAATGGACACAACCCCCTTGGAGACGGCAATGACAACCCACTCCAGTATTCTTGCCTGGAGAATCTCATGGACAGAGGAGGATGGTGGGCTACAGTCCATGGGGTTGCAGAGTCAGACATGACTGAGTGACTCACTTTAATGGATACCACTAGGCAAACCAGGCACAATTTGAGCATCAGAAAAGTATAACTATTTAAATAAAATAGGAAACAATAAGTCATTCTGAAATAAACAAATTGAAAGCTTGATGAGGAACAGAATATTTACATAGTTTCAATGTACCTCCCACAAAATGCTCATGAATTACAAAGGAACAAGGGATCACTTAACCACGAAAAATCCTGGTAAACATCACCTTGATCAAGCGCTCGCGATGGACTTCATTGGTATGGAACGGATAAGGGGCAATGAAAAGAACACAGAATCATCTCTACGTGGTTGCTCCCCAAAAGCCACAGCCTAAATCTAATCATGAATGAGCATCAGTCAAATCCAAACTGAAGGTTATTCTACAAAATTACTGACCAGTAATCTTCAAACATGCCAAGGTCCTGAAGGATGAGGGAAGCCTGGGACCAAGTTCTAGGCTGAAGGAGACCAAAAAGATGTGATCAAATTCAACAGGTGATTTCAACCTGGACCCTCGTACTCTGGAGAATATCACCAGGACCAGCGGCAACCCTTGAATGGAGTCTGAGGGTCAAGTGACAGTAGTGATATTGTCCCTGCTATTTTCTGTATCATGCTTATGGAGGAGAATGACTTTATTTATAGGAAAGACACTCTATAAAGTCATCGGGGGGTGGCATTCTGTGACAGCTGACTCCCACACTGGCCAGGGGGGAAATTATTTTGCACTCACAACTTTTATCATGCTTCAAAGTACTTCAGGACTTCATTTTAAAGAGACTGTTAGCTCAGGAGCACCTGGAAGGGCAGAGACCATAGAAATTCATTCTTATCCAGTATCTGGCACATGCCCAGCCCAGGTGAGTGCTCGATAAATGATTGTAGACTTTAAATGTTTGGAAAACTCTCCGAGATACAGAAAGAATGCAATGAAAGGGCTTCCTCTAAGATTTATGCATTTATTTTTAAAAACATCTACAGGGTTTATCATATAAACCTGTCTGTCATATAAAATGTCTGTCATTGCAGACATTATCATAAATATTTGACAAATAGCTCTATGAGACAGGTGCTATGAGTACCCCCATTTTAAAGAGAAGGGAACTGGAAGACAAGAGGTCATGTGGCTTGCCCAAAGTCACACAGTCAGTGAGTAGTAAAAACGAAGAGGCATGCCCAAGCAGTGGGGCTGCAGAGTTCATACGCTTAGTGATTTCACTACAAGGCTTCTCCGAAATCTCATTCCTGCAGAAAATTTAAGATGATCCCCATTCCGGGGCTTCCCTTGTGTTCCAGTGGCTAAGACTCCACACTTCCAATGCAGGCAACATGGGTTCAAACCCTGGTCAGGAAACTAAGATCACTCATGCTGCATGGGATGGCCAAAAAGAAAGAAACCAACTTCCCTATTCAAAACATTCAGTTCTCAACTATCCGTCTGTACTTTCTGTACATTCTAAGTTGACAGAATAATGTCACATTCCTTATTTTATAATGCCCAAGAGAAGCCCATTCTGGAGCTTGGTACTCAAACTTTGTGAGCAGTGCTTGTCCATCAGCTTTGATGTTCACACAAATCGTGACCCCTCAAAGAGACCTTGGGTTCTTAATTCTATCAGCTGCAGTGTATTTGGCCTTAATGTTTTCAACTTCTTTCTGTTATGCACATCCCTTTCTTCTTTTTATATTGAGATTATAACATGATGTAGATAAATCCTGGGCATATCATGGTTATAGCTACCCTTCCATTCACCAAGGCAAGTGCCATCAGCCACTGGCCAAGGTCCTACACTGTGACACCTCACTGTCCTGTTCCCTTCTCTCACAAGCATCTGAATTTCCTGAGGCTTTGACTTCCACGTGCCTCCTGCTGGAATGGATATTTCTACAGCCCCTGTGAAAAAAAACCTGAAGTTACTCCACCACAGAGCCTGCTCTGCCTCACTTCCTCCTTCCTGTGAAATGTGCAAATAGGTTGTTTCGTGGTCATTTATGTTCTTCTAGGGAAAGGAGCTCTGTCAACACCAAGGTGCAACATCCATTAGACTCCCCTTTAGAGCAAATGGCTCATAAAGTAACTCCAATAAGCAAATACTTCTCTATATAATTCAGTGTAGCACATTACCTAATAAAACTGTAATAGGCGTGACACAATGATTTCTGTTTCACAAGCATTGTTTGACTATTTGTGTAGTCTATGATGTTATCGCAAAAATGTATGGCAAGTTTCAGGTAGGCTTAGAGCAAGTTTCACATTGCCAAATAACAGCTCTTAGTATCTTTGCTGCTGCTGCTAAATCGCTTCAGTCGTGTCCAACTCTGTGTGACCCCATAGACAGCAGCTCACCAGGCTCCCCCATCCCTGGGATTCTCCAGGCAAGAACACAGGAGTGGGTTGCCATTTCCTTCTCCAATGCATGAAAGTGAAAAGTCAAAGTGAAGTTGCTCAGTCATGTCCAACTCTTAGCAACCCCATGGATTGCAGCCCACCAGGCTCTTCCGTCCATGGGATTTTCCAGGCAAGAGTACTGGAGCGGAGTGCCATTGCCTTCTCCCTTAGTATCTTTACCTTCAAATAATAGTCACAAGAACAAGATCGTCCATGTGCTATGCCCCATTTCCACAGGGGTGAAAACACCAGGGATAAAACAGGAAGAGGGAAAGCTTTTATTCAATCTTCAGATGCAATTTCTTTGTCAAAACTATAACCTTGTCCTACACTTCTTCTCTGTGCCAATTTCCAACCATCAGCAGGCATTATCTCCTGAATAGAGTTTATCTGCATGTACTTACATACATGGAACTGTGTGAGTGTGTGTACATCCTCTGCTCTGCTATTTCCACTGTCCATTTTTCCCCCTTGGAAAAGCACAGCTGCAGTGCTCTCAGTGCTCTACACCTCCTGACCCTTAATCCTTCAGTGCACACCTGCCAGGATTCCAGCTGCAGCATCAGCCTCTCTTTGTCTAAGAGCCCTTCCTCATTGCTGGAGCCCACTGTGCTGCTTTGGAGACAGGCAAAGTGTTGCGGAACATAATTATCCCCAAGAGCAGACCTCAACCCATGACTCAAAAACAGTTGGTATACGACACAGCATGAGAACAAGATTACCAACGATACCTTGGAGGCTCTGGATCAACTTTTGCCTAAAGCTGCCCTAACTTGGGATTCTCTGATACATAAATGAATAAACCTTCGGTAGTTTATCTTCATAGCTTTTGTACTTCTGCAACCAAAGTATCCTGCCTCATTCTAATCCAGCAGCATTTCTTCTATTGCCACTTCGGAAGATGTAAGAATACGTTCTGTAGAAAGAAACAAAAAAGGTGGTGCATATATAGCCCAGCTCCCCTGCCCCTTGCGGAGTGTGAGTCAAGGGAGTGTTCTGGACCCCAGAGGGGCTGAGTTCCAGTGGCAGCTGGCTTGATAACACACTACTTACTGGTTGCCTTCTGGCATTGCTGTCTCACTTCCCTGACCCCCTATTGGCATTCCCTAAATTAACTACTTGCCCTTTCATCTTTGCCTTAGCATCTTCTAGGGAAAGCCCAACTAAGGCAATCCACCCTCTAAAGAATATGGAAATTGACCAAAGCCCGTGGACAAACAGCTACCCTGCTGTCCTGATTATTGACAAGTCCCCCATAGAAGAACCTCAAGGTACAATTTGTATCCAGATGTTAATTTTTCCCTATCTCCTCTTATCCCCACCTTCCACGGTGTTCAGCATACCAATGGTAGATTTCTTCTTCCCTAGTTCTCAACAGCCCTTGCCCCAGAGTTTTCCTTTCCTGGCAATCTGTTGTCAGAAATGTCCACGGTATGTGGCACCGACTCTTTTGTTCAATTGGCTCGTAGAGCACTGCATTTATTCTTCTGTGCACGACAGATATAACCTACCATATGTTTATTTCCACTGGGTCACCCTGCCATCTGGACGATGGAAGCTTATGCCCCAGGGAAGAAACAGCCATAAGCCAATTTACATTAAGACACAGATTCGAGACACACAGTTGAAGTGTGGGCACAGAGCTGACTCCATCTGACAATGCCACCAGACTCTGATTGATTTCACCCACAATTCATGGAGGTTCCCTTGTCTCACAGACAGAGGCCAAGACATTATTTAGGCTGCATGACTAATCCAGTTGTCTACCCCCTTGCTGTACTCATCTTTATTTGATCTGAGAGCACCAAGTCCAGGATAATAGTTTCAGGCTCCCCCTTCCCCGCCCCAACCCCTGTCCACTTCCCTCGGGCTTTCTTTGAAAGGAACCCAAAGGCACTATGCCTATCGGTTAGCAATTTTTTAATGGCCATTCTTGGCATTTCTTTGACCATTAAAAATTGTTTAAAGATTATAGGGCTGGCCACCATCATAAAAATTAAACTTATTTAATGCCAGTTTTTCACAATCTCTCTTGCCCTCTCAAAACATAATGGGAGAGGAAAGGTATAGACTAGCTTTTAGTGATCTACTTTCTGTCTCATGTCTAAAGCAAAATTGCTGCTGTCTCTATTTTTTTTTTTTTAATGGCATCAGATATGGAAAGAATGGGCTTCCCAGGTGGCACTAGCAGTAAAGAAACTGACTGCCAGTGAGGGAGGCATGAAACATGGGTTCAATCCCTGGGTCGGGAAGATCCCCTGGAGGAGGGCATGGCAACCCACTCCAGTATTCTTGCCTGAAGAATTCCACGGACAGAGGAGCCTGGTGGGGTACAGTCCACAGGGTGGTAGAAAGTCTGACACAACTGAAGAGACTTAGCACTCAGGCATGCCTGGAAAGGTGTCAATATTTTCAGCAATCAAAATACTATCCAAAATATTCCTCTGGAGCCCAGAAGTAGGGAGGAGTCGACGACCCTATCAGCCATCACTGTTTGCTAGCCGCTCTTGGAGAGACCTCTCTGCTCACTGCGGATCTGGAGTTCTGTTGTTCAGACCACTGGCATTCTCTGTGCTGCTAAGACACACACCTTCAGTAGAGGTTTTCTCATAGCCCCACAGCCCTCTGCAGGAGACGCATGCACATGCATCAGAAGCAGCTTTGTTGATAGGATACACACACACACACACACTCACATTTCATTTATTTTCTTTTAATCAGCTTTGAAGTATTTCACAAGCTTTTTCCAAATCTAATCTTAATAAGAACCCTCTGGGGGGCATCTTCTGTGAGCTCAAATACATACATTCCTAATATCTAGCACAAGACATGACACATAGTAATTCTCAATAAATATCTATCTCTTTATTTGTCTATTTAAATAAAACAAATGATCGTTTTTGCATCCCCAGTGCCCTGGCTCATTTCTCATGCATGGTAGGCATTTAATGAAAGTTTGATGAATGAATGAATGAGTGTATCATGGCAAACAACCCAGGTTATGTATGTTAACACTTTTTTAATGTCAGACACACCCAACACAAGCCGACTCCAGGGCTCCTTTCAGAATCAGGCCAGAGCTGCCATCCGAGGAACTTTCCCAGAAACCACCACCCCCCCCCCCCCCCCCGCTGCACGCTGCCCCATTTGTCTCTTCCCTATCATGCTGCTCCCACTCCCATACCAGTTTATTAATAAATTAGCAACATCTGGAGGGGGGCGGGAAGTGTCAATAGTTAGGATCAAGGGGTGGATGCTGTGTCAGGAGATCGGTACAAAGACTGACCTAGCCCCTAGAAGGCCCCCTCACCTCTTCCCCCTCCCTCCTCAGTTGACATCAATCCCAGCCAGTCACTGTCTTCCAGATTTGATTTCCACCCACTGTCCATTGCTTCCCTGGTGGCTCAGACAGTAAAGTGTCTGCCTGCAATCCAAAAAACCTGGGTTTGATCCCTGGGTTGGGAAGATCCCCTGGAGAAGGAAATGGCAACCCACTCCAGTACTGTTGCCTGGAAAAACCCATGGACAGAGGAGCCTGGCAGGCTACAGATGGGGTCGCAAAGAGTCAGACACGACTGAGCGACTTTACTTTCCTTCTTTCACTCTCCATTGTTACTTAGTCTCCCCCAATCACCACCACTTGCTGCTTCCTAAACACGTTACCACCCTTGAACCCTGACTTCCCCTCCTGCCTATAACATTCTTCCCTGTCACCATCAAACCTGTGACTCATCTGATGGACTCAGCCTCTTGGGTTGGGCTGAGTCTTTAACTTGTTCTGTCTCTAGAGAAAGGTGAGAGAATAGACATAACCACATGAGCAGACACCAGACAAGTGGAGTACCTGTTAAGAAAAAGCAGAAGAGCCCCTTCTCCCTGTCCAAATGGGGGAAAGGTACAAATGGAAAAGAAAGGGTACAAATGGAAGAAGCCAATGCTGGAATGAGAAGTGATGGCTGCTTCAACTCTTTGTTTTAAAACACTTATTTTTTTTTTTAATGTTTATTTACTTACTTAAGGCTGTGCTGGGACTTCACTGCTGCATGCAGGCTTTCTCTAGCTGCAACAAAGTGGGGGCTGCTCTTCATTGCTGTGGACCAGTTTCTCATTGCAGTGGCTTCTTTTGTTGCCGAACACGTGCTCTGGAGTACTTAGGCTTCAATAGTGGCAGCATGTGGGCTCTGTAGTCATGGCTCTCGTGCTTAGTTGCTCTGCAGCATGTGGAATCTTTCCGGACCAGGGATCAAACCTGTGTCTCCTGCATTGGCAGGAGGATTCTTAGCCACTGGACCACCAGGAAAGTCCTCAACTCTTTTTTTAATTTAGAAAAGCAAATCCACTCAGACAGATTCTAAGTTATAAAATGAATTCTTAGTCTTCCCCCATCTTCTTTCCCTCCAAGGAACCTGTCCTGGCTACTTTGCAGAAGGTCCACACTATGTTGGAGGCAGCACCATCACTGCCATTCAGTCAACTGAACTTGGTAATAGTAATTTCCCATAAGCAATCTGGATCCTGATCTGCAGGAATATGGTGGCTTCACCAAACTGGTTTAGGATATTATATGATGAATTCTGCTTCGTAAGCCACTGCAAAGTCAACATGGAGAAGGAAATGGCAACCCATTCCAATATTCTTGCCTGGGAAATCCTACGGACAGAGGAGTCTGGCAGGCTACAGTCCATGGGTCACAAAGAGTTGGACACAACTTAGTGACTAAACAACAACAGCAAAGTCAGTATGGCTAGAGACAGAAGATCCGCTCAGTTCAGTTCAGTCACTCAGTCACTTTGTGACCCAATGGACTGCAGCACGCCAGGCTTCCCTGTCCATCACCAACTCCCGGAGCTTACTCAAACTCGTGTCCATCAAGTTGATGATGCCATCCAACCATCTCATCCTCTGTTGTCCACTTCTCCTTCTGTCTTCAATCTTTCCCAGCATCAGGGTCTTTTCCAAAGAGTCAGTTCTTTGCATCAGGTGGCCAAAGTATTGGAGTTTCAGCTTCAGCATCTGTTCTTCCAATGAACATTCAAGGTTGATCTCCTTTAGGATGGACTGGTTGGATCTCCTTGCAGTCCAAGGGACTCTCAAGAGCCTTCTCCAACACCACAGTTCAAAAGCATCAATTCTTCAGCACTCAGCCTTCTTTATAGTCCAACTCTCACATTCATCCATACCTAACTACTGGAAAAACCATAGGTTTGACTACATGGACCTTTGTCAGCAAAGTAATGTCTCTGCTTTTTAATATGCTGTCTAGGTTGGTCATAGCTTTTCTTCCAAGGATCAAGTGTCTTTTAATATCATGGCTGCAGTCACCATCTGCAGTGATTTTGGAGCCCCCCAAAATAAAGTCTCTCACTGTTTCCATTGTTCCCCATCTATTTGCCATGAAGTGATGAGACCAGATGCCATGATCTTAGTTTGCTGAATTTTGAGTTTTAAGCCAACTTTTTTACTCTCCTCTTTCACTTTCACCAAGAGGCTCTTTAGTTCCTCTTCACTTTCTGCCATAAGAGTGGTGTCATCTGCATATCTGAGGTTATTGACATTTCTCCTGGAAATCTTGATTCCAGCCTGTGCTTCATCCAGCCTGGCATTTTGCATAATGTACTCTGCATATAAGTTAAATAAGCAGGGTGACAATATACAGCCTTGACATACTGCTTTCCCAATTTGGAACCAGTCTGTTGTTCCATGTTTGGTTCTAACTATTGGTTCTTGACCTGCATACAGATTTCTCAGGAGGTGCGTAAGGTGGTCTGGTATTCCCATCTCTTGAAGAATTTTCCACAGTTTGTTGTGATCTACACAGTCAAAGGTTTTGGTGTAGTCAATAAAGCAGAAGTGGGTGTTTTCCTGGAACTCTCTTGCTTTTTTAATGATCCAGTGGATGTTGGCAATTTGATTTCTGGTTCCTCTGTCTTTTCTAAATACAGCTTGAACATCTGGAAGTTCACATTTCCCACACTGTTGAAGCCTGGCTTGGAGAGTTTTGAGCATTACTTTGCTAGTGTGTGAGATAAGTGCAATTGTGCGGTAATTTGAACATTAATTGACATTGCCCTTCTTTGGGATTGGAATGAAAACTGACATTTTTCACTCCTGGGACCACTGCTGAGTTTTCCAATTTAAGGTCACCTGATGCAGTCATGCAAATTCTCCCTGATCCTCTCTGTTTCGACTTGAAGAGTTGAGAGTAAAGCTGTATTGGAATCTGTTTCTTTCTGAACAGTGTTCAATCGTCTTATCATGTACCACTGCCCTCACGTATCTGTAACAGTAACACAGGAAGTGGAGCCAGTTGGCCTGTTGGTTAGTTTGCCTGCCCTGCCACGTGTCTCTTTAGGGAGTGTGATCCCCTTCTAATGGACCCAGGCCATGTCAATTAAATCAGAAGTGAGCACCCAAGTGAAGACAGGCCTGAGCTAGGAAAAAGGGTTTGGAAATACAGGGGCCCTCGTGGGGTCTAGGGCCTTCTCAGGGTCTAGTCCAATCAGTCTCTGTTGGGTAATTGAACTGAGAAATGATGCAAAGCTGAGGTTGGGGAAACCACATTCGTTCAAAAGGAAATGAAGGGGAGTGTGCTGGTGAGAGAGAGGAAAGACATACAGAGGGAGGCAGAGATGCAAAAGTGTGGCCCCAGCAAGACGGAAGAGCTATCTAGCTGTCCTTGTCCCCTCAGTGTCCTGGTGAAAATCCCCACCCTCGGGGTCCATGACACACTCCATGTCCTTCTAACAAATCCCCCTCTTTGTTTAAGTGCATTTTAGTAGGCTTAATTCCAGAAAAGAAAAAAGAAAAAAATTCCTGAGATAGGAACATGAAGGTATTGGGCTCTGGTTTTTAAGTTTGTTTGAATATCACCTCAAAGACAGGGGAGCATTCATTACCCATGATTTCTGACTTCTCTACATTACACAATTATCCTTGCTGGGTAGATAAGGGAAAAGTGATCCTTGTTTAAAATAGATTGTGTAGCCTTTGGTCATTTTAGGAAATACTCTCAGATTAGATAACAGAATTCCTGATTTTCCAGACAACTCAACAGGGTCCCATAGACTCTCAGATCAACAGATCTACTAATCGTGACGGCACCATGTCATGAGCCGATAAATTCATAGAACATAAAACCTTGCAGATGAGAGAGGGAGTGGAGAAATATGCTTATCTCCCTTTTGAGTGAGCCTCAATTTCAGAACAAACTTAGGAGAGTGCCAAGAATAACTTGATTATTCTCCCGGTGATGAAATGCACTTTCCAGCAATAGTGAGCCCTTCCCACCAGTACTGGGTTACGATGTCAACATGGCTTAGTTATTCTCACGCCAACTTGAGGTCTGGCCTAATTATTTAAGTGCCAATGTGAGAGCTCAGTCCTCAGTTTCTCTTTCAGAAGCGAGGGCATGACCACCCTGACAAACGAACTACCACCTACTGCCAAACATCTCTCCACGGGAGACTTAACCAAAGCCATCTGAGCTGTAATGCTTTCTCTTCCGGAATTTGATGTAGCATTTCACACATACATTTGAGTTGTTTGCCAGTCTCTGGCAATTTCCAAGTTTCCCACAGATTAATGAAAAATCCAGCTGTTTCCAACTATTTGGAACAGAGCGATATGTGATAAAATTAGGATAGAAGGGAATCTTTATCCAATTTCTCTAGCAGTCAGATTTTGGAACATATTGGGAAGAAAAATTGCAAGCTCAATTGTCTAAAGATTTTTTTAAAAAGAAGGAAAAGAAAGAAAGCTTTGTATTAAATTTCTGAGAATGCCTTTTCCAAACAGAGAGAGCTAAAAAGCTATTCTTTGATTAAACAGGTATGATCTCATTCTGCCTTCCTAATCCAGCCTGGGAGTACTTTTAGTGAAAGGTGAGCAGCTAAGGCTCACATGTAGGACTTTTAGACATCTTGATGATCTCAGAGCTGCAGCTCAACAGCTGCTGTGAAGGTGAAGGCCCTCAGACTATCCTTGCTGCAGGACCACTGCTTGTTTGTTGGCTTAAAATCTTTCACAGAATCATTTCAACAGTCCTCAAACAGTTGGGAAATGGCAACCCGCTCCAGTATTCTTGCCTAGAAAATCCCACGATGGAGGAGCCTAGTGGGCTACAGTCCATGGGGTTGCAAAGAGTCGGACACGACTGAGCAACTTCAACTTCATGGATATGGAGGGACAGAGGGAGGGATGGAAGGAAACATCTACATCCCCCACCCTTTACAAAGTTTAACTCAAAATAAATCATACACCTAAATGCAACATCTAGAACTAAAAAACTTCTAGAAAATGAAATATGACACCAAAAAATATGATGAAGAGAAAAACTAATGAATTAGAGTTCATCAAAAGTCAGAACTTCTGCTCTCAAAAGGCACTGTTGTGAGAATGAAAAGACAAGAGAGACTGGGGAAAAAATGTTTGCAAAGCACATGGAATAAAGGCCTTGTATCCAGAATACATAAAGGAGTCTCACAACTCAATAACAGGAACTACCTAATTTTTTTAATAGGCAAAAGATTTGAACAGACACATTACTCCTACTGTATAGCACAGGGAACTCTGAAGATACTCAGATAACAACTAATCACATTAAAAGATGTTCAATATTATTAGTAAAATACAAATCAAAACCATAATCAGAGTCTATTCAACCAATCAAAGGTTGAAATTTTAAAAAGCCAACAGTAACCAGTGCTCACAAGGATATGGAGCGCTGGAACTCTGATACCTTGCTGGCTGCAATGTAAGATGGTACAGCCGTCTTGAAAAAGTTCTGCAGTGTCTGATAAAATTAAACATAGATTTGTCCTATGACCCAGCAATCCCCTTCGAGGTATTCACTCAAGTGCAATGTTCACCTATGTTCATACAAAAACCTAGACACAAATGTTTAGAATGGCGTTTTTCAAAACTGCCAAAAACTAGAAACACCTGAAGTGTATCTCTACTGGGGAACTGATAAACTGAGAGGACCACGGGATACTACTCTGCAAATGAAAAGAAACAAAGTAATGACAGGCATAACAACCTGGAGGAATCTCAAATAAACCATGCTCTGAGAAGTCAGATTCAAAATACTGAATGTCAAATCAGCCATGTGTAAAATGGATAGCTAGTGGGAAGCGGCTGTATAGCACAGGGAGCTCAGCTCAGTGCCCTACGGTGACCTGGTTTGGGGTGGGGAGATGGGAGAAGGGGGATAGGGAGGTCTAAGAGGGAGAGGATATACGTACAGCCGATTTACTTCGTTGTACAGCAGAAAATAACAGTATTATAAAGCAATTATACTCCAATTTAAAAATTTAATAAAAGCAAATCTTTATGCTGAACACCTGAAGTCAATATAATAAGTCAACTATATCCCAATTTAAAATATATTTTTAAAAATAATATATAAAAGCTACATAATGGGTGACTTCATTTATATGGTATTTTTGCAAAAGCAAACAATAGAGACAGAAAACAGATCAATGGTTGCTAAGGGCTGGAGATGGTGACAGAGCTTGATTACAAAGGGGCAGCAAGACTTTTTAGGGCATGATGGAACTCTTCCATATCTTCACTGGGGCCACAGGTGAATACATTTGCCAAAACATACACTAAAAAGGGTGATTTTACTGTGGTAGATCATACCTTAATTCTTAAACTGGTAGAAAAATCCTTCACAGACCGACACTATTGTACAATACAATAAAAATTAGTATCTAGAAAAATAAAGCAAAAAAGACCTGAAGCTCCAGTACTTTGGCCACCTGATGAAAGAGCTGACTCTTTGGAAAAGACCCCAATCCTGGGAAAGATTGGAGGCAAAAGGAGAAGGGGGTGACAGAGGATGAGATGGTTAGATAGCATCACAGACTCAACGGACATGAATTTGACCAAACTCTGGGCGAGAGTGGAGGACAGAAGAGCCTGGTGGGTTGCAGTCCCTGGGGGTCACAAAGAGTTGGACACAACTTAGCCACTGAACAACAACAAAATCCAAGTCCAAACTCTTTTATTATTAGATTTGATGGACATAATGCAAATTGCTAAATACCCATTCTCATGTTCTGAACTTAGTGCATCACAGACTGAGAAGCAGGTTTGCAGGCCTGTCGCAGTCTGCAGACTGTACTCAGTAGCACAGCTGTAGAAGACATTTATTGATGGTTTACTTGGAATCCATTGCCACTCCCCAACAGCACCCAGTCTCCTTGCGGGTAATTTCCTCCTCACTTTATACAATCTGGCAGGACAATTGTGGAGGCATGGTTAATCTCAGATGTGATGGAGGAGACCCACAGCCTGAAGTCCCAGGGAAGGGTCTCAGTTCTGGTCTCAATGCAGTCTGCAGGAAAAACTCCCTCTTGTTTAGGGAAGATCAGTCTTTCATTCTATTTAAGCCTTCAGCTGACTGAATGGGACCCACCCACATTATGTAGCATGACCTTCTGTACTCAAAATCCACCAAATTAAATGTAAATCTCCTCCAGAAAACACTCTCACAGAAACATGTAGAATAATGTTTGACCAAATTTCTGGGTATCATGGTCCAGCCAAGATGACTCATGAAATTAACCATCACAGGTGAGTTTTAATCTTAGCTTCTAGAGGAAGCAACTGAGGCTCAGAGAGGTGAAGCAGCATCCCCAAGGAGGCGGTGCAGCTGAGGTGGAATCCACAGTCCGTGTCCTCTCATGATGTTTTATGCTGAGTCTATAGGGCCTAGCTGGGTGAATAGGATATTGTGAACCAGAAAGAGGGCTTGTACCTGTATAGCCTCCACGGTAATCACAGTGTCTTGCCGTAGGATTGCTTAATATACAATTCAGGGGTGAATGGGTGGAGGAACGGGTGGGTGAGTAGATGGATAGATGAGTGAATGAATGAAATAAAAAAGAAAATCATCACTCTGGTGATTATGGATACCAAATGGAGCCAATTCCAATTCCTGGTATTTCTTCACATCTGGCTCGGCTCTCAAAGTGGGCTGCTCAAAACAGTAACCACTAGGCACGTGTCTATTAAAATGAAAATATTTAATTAATTTATATTAAATCAAGGACTTCCCTGGTGGTTCAGGGGTTAAGAGTCCACGTGCCGATGAAGGGGACAGATTCAGTCCCTGGTCCGGGAAGATGCCGCATGCCACGGAGCAGCTGAGCCCAAGAGCCACAACGGCTAAAGCAAAGCCCACGTGCCTGGAGCGTGCTCCGCAACAAGAGGAGCCTGTGCCCTGCAACTAGAGCAGCTCCTCCTCGCAACTAGAGAAAGCCCAGCGCAGCCAAAAACAAAATAAATAAATGACATTCTTTCAAATATTAAATAACAATTCAGTTTCTCCATTGCACCAGCCACATTTCACCCACTCCACAGCCACACATGGTGAGCAGCTACATGTCGGACAGCACAGAGACAGAGAATCCGCCATCATAGGAAACTCCACGGGACAGTGCTTCTCTGCAGAGATGCTGGTCCCCCCATCGCAGGGCTGCCTGGCCCGTCTCTGTGGACATAGTCCTTGTACTCAGCAGACAAATTAGGAGAAACCGTGTAACTCTAAGCCCAGCCAACCTGTCCCTGGCCAAGGCCCTTCTTACACCACCCAGACCCGTGGGGACCTGGCCCCCCAGTGACAGTTCCTGCCTGAGGGAGGCTGGGGAGTTGCTCCCATTGACATCTGGCTCCTTCAAACTTTAAACATCTAATGAGCTCCAGGTGCACAAGTCGTAGATTTAAAGTCCTGTCAATATGGACACCAGGGCCCAAAATGAAACACTTGGCATTCAATTTGACTAAAATGTTCAACTCACAATTTATTGGTTCAATAAAATGTGAACGCTAACAGCCAGTTTTTAGGTTGGAGCCTCCGTTCTTGTGTACATGTGTGTATGAAGAGATAAATACAGGTTTTCAAGACAAAACTATTAATAATAGCAGAGCTAAAAACTGGCCTTCCAAAGAGAGCTTTAGTGATTACAGTCATTTTTAATGTCCTAAAACGTGATTCATGCAGAACGTATTGTCACACAAAACCCTTTTCTGAGTTGAGTGATAGGATAAAATTGTCGATAAACCACAATGCCTGTGAAGAGTGAAGACAGGCTGGCAGAAGCGACTGGAGCCGTCAGCCAATAGGAGCCTTCCCAAAGGCTGTGACCTCATCCCTGAGAACTTTCCTCTGGAAGGGCCAGTGGGAATGCGCCAAGATGCAAAGGACGGGCCTTCATGAAAAGCGAAGCATGGCGAGCACTGGAGCTGTGGAGGGGGGTTAGAAAGCAATAACAGTTATATTAAATGCCTGACTCAGGCACAACAGTTGAAAAAGAAACAAAACGTGCCTCTCCCAATCAACAGGAGTCGTAAAATACTTTAGCTCTCTGACACCAACGTCACCTCTCCCTCTCCTGTTTAAAATGTAAACATGGGACGGTGAATAGATTTATTTTTCCCTTGTCCTTTCACTAACTACCACTAGAAAAGCCCAAACCTGATACACAAAACAGACTCTGAAAGGTAGAGAGAAAGCAAAATGTTAGGGAGCTCAGGACCCCAGGAACAAAACCGGGGCTAAGTTTCCTGTGTTGTGTCTCTGACTGGGAGCTGGAGAAGCTAGCAACCCAGAAGCACCAGCAGATGGGAGCCAAAATGCCAACAACAAAGGTCTGCTCTCCTTAGCCAAAAGAGCAGGAACGGGGCAGCCTAGTAAGACAGATAACTTAGGCAATAACTGCCCTAATCCAACCAAACGCCACCCACGCCAACAAAGGCTGAGGGAAGCCTAGACACTCACCCTCCAGAGGTTGTAATGGAACTTACAAGCTAGTGATCTCCTCTCTGAGGACTTCCCCAAGCAAGGAAGCAGGACTTCCCTCCCTGCTGAAGGATTACAGGTCCTACCCTTACTCCTAGACACAGGGACCACAGGGAGAGCCTGGACCTCCACCCACAGCCAGCAGTAATGAGGCCTCCCTGCCTGCCCCACAGGGGCGATGGCACAGGAGACCTAGTGCAGAGTCAGGATGGGCGTCGTGCCCATTGCCACTAGTGGTGACAAGGCCACTCATGCTGTCAGTGAAGACCACGTGGGGAGCAGTGAGCAGACATCCCTGCCTCCCCTCCCAGCCAGAGAGGCATCAGGTGGGGCGTTGCAGCCCCACTGCCCACCTGCAGCTACAAGGAGAGACCTTGGGTGTCAACAGAGGCACAGTGGTGAAAGCCGGACTTCCACTGGCTAAGAATGAGGTGTGTTCTCTCCTTCACCTGCTGGAGTGGCAACAGAGGAAGTCAGCTAAAACAGAAGGTCTGAATGAGATACAGAGTCTCGCAGCATAGAACCTAAAATGTCCAGGCTTCCACCAAAAATCACTCATCGTACCAAGAACCAGGAAGACTACCAACTGAAAAAAACAATCAACGGATGCCAACGACACTGGGATGACAGAAACGTTTGAACTGTCTGACAAAGATGTTAATAGAGCCGTCATCAAACGCTTCAATAAGCAATTATGAACATACTTGAAAGTAATGAAAAAAGTAGAGTCTCAGCAAAGAAATGGAAATACTCGTTAAAGAAACAGAAAATATTAAGAAAAAAAACAATAGAAATTTTAGAATCTCAGATCCAACTGTGTTATATCCATGATATACGGATGTGGAATATTATTAGGTGGCACTAGTGGGAAAGAACCCGCCTGCCAGTGCAGGAGATGTAAGAGATGTAAGAACCCAGGTTCAATCCCTGGGTTGGGACGATCCCCCAGGGGAGGACATGGCAACCCACTCCAGTATGGCCTGGAGAATCCCAAGGACAGAGGAGCCTGGCAGGCCATAGGGTCTCACAGAGTCAGACAGACAAGGCTGAAGCAACTTAGCATGCACATACAAAGGAATGTACTGTTGACACATGCAGCAACCTGGATGGATCTCCAAAGAATTAGACTGAGTGGCAAAGACATCAGTGTGTAAAAGGTTATACGCTATTTGATCCCATTTATATGAAGTTCTTGAAATGAAAAAATGTAAATGAAGGACAGATTCATGGTTGTCAAAGGTTAAGGAAGGGGTGAGGGTGGGAGGGAAGTGAGTGTGGCTATGAAGGGACAACGTAGGGATATCCAGGCAGTGACAGGAGTGTTGTATACAATCGTCTCCCTTCAGTTCCGGTCAGTCGCTCAGTCACGTCCGAATTTGCGACCCCATGAGTCGCAGCACGCCAGGCCTCCCTGTCCATCACCAACTCCCGGCGTTCACTCAGATTCACGTCCATCGAGTCCGTGATGCCATCCAGCCATCTCAGCCTCTGTCGTCCCCTTCTCCTCCTGCCTCCAATCCCTCCCAGCATCAGTCTTTTCCAATGAGTCAACTCTTCCATGAGGTGGCCAAAGTACCGGAGTTTCAGCTTTAGCATCATTCCTTCCAAAGAAATCCCAGGGCTGATCTCCTTCAGAATGGACTGGTTGGATCTCCTTGCAGTCTAAGGGACTCTCAAGAGTCTTCTCCAACACCACAGTTCAAAAGCATCAATTCTTCAGCACTCAGCTTTCTTCACAGTCCAACTCTCACATTCATACATGACCACTGGAAAAACCATAGCCTTGACTAGACAGACCTTTGTTGGCAAAGTAATATCTCTGCTTTTGAATATGCAATCTAGGTTGGTCATAACTTTTCTTCCAAGGAGTAAGTGTCTTTAATTTCATGGCTGCAGTCACCATCTGCAGTCATTTTGGAGCCCCCCAAAATAAAGTCTGACACTGTTTCCACTGTTTCCCCATCTATTTCCCATGAAGTGATGGGATCAGATGCCATGATCTTTGTTTTTTAAATGTTGAGCGGAATAGGTCCCAACACCCCTCAGGAGAGCCCTGAAACCATGGACAATATCTAACTATGTTTTTTCATATACATACAGTTTAATTTATAAATTAGGCACAGTAAGAGACTAACAATAATGAATAATAAAATAACAATTATAACAATATACTGTGATGAAAGTTATTTGAATGAGGTCTCTCTCTCAAAATACCTTATTGTACAAATTTAATGCCTTTCCCATCTGTAAGGGCTTACCATGTACTGTGGTCATAATTTTTCAGTTTGAGATGGACAGCAAAACAAGCACAAATTTCTTTTTTTCTCCACAATTTCACAGATAGAAGATTTGCCTGGACCAAAGATCTTAGCAGCCTCACTATATGATTGTTTCTCTGTCCTTATTGAGAACTTTCCTCTTTTCACTTCCAGGAAACACTTTAAGGCTATTCTTTGGCATATCCAAATTGCCAGCATCACTACTCTTGTGCTTTGGAGCCACTGGTAAATAAAATAAGGGTGACTTGAACACAAGCATCTGTGATACCAGACAATTGATCTGATAATCGAGATGGTCTCTAAGTGACTAAGGGGCAGAATATGCTGGACAAAGGAGTGATTCACATCCCACGCAGGACTGACCAGGGTGTGAGATTTTACCATATGACTCAGAAAGTGAAAGTGGTAGTCCCTCAGTCGCATGGGACTCTTTGCAACCCCATGGATTGTAGCCCACCAGGCTCCTCTGCCCACGGGTTTCTCCAGGCAAGAATACTGGAGAATCTCCTTCTCCAGGAGATCTGCCAGAGTCAGGGATTGAACCCGGGTCTCCTGCATTGCAGGCAGATTCTTTACTGTCTGAACCTCCAGGGAAGCCCATATGACTCAGAACAACACACAATTTAAAACTGATGAATTGATTATTTCTGGAATTTCCCATCTAAGATTTTCAGACTGAGGCGGACCTAAGGTAACTGAAACCCCAGAAAGCAAAATGGTGGGAGCACAGTATCATGAAACTAGACCAGCTTCTTACACCATTCACAAAAATTAACTCCACTTGAATTAAAGGCTTGACTGTGTGACCTGAAGCCATGAAACTCCTAGAGGAAAACACAGGCAGTGAGTCCATGACATCTGCCTTAGTGACGCTGGTTTGGACATGACTCCGAAAGCAAAGGCAACAAAAGCAAAAATAAACAAGTGGGACTACATCAGACTAAAAAGCTTCTGCACAACAAAGGAAACCAGCAAGAAAGTGAAGAGGCAACCTACTGAATGAGAGAAGATATTTGTAAATCATATATTTGATAAGGAGTCAATATCTAAAATATACAAAGAACTCATACAACACGATAGCAAAAAAGAATCCAATTAAAAAAATAAGCAGAGGATCTGAACAGATATTTCTTCAAAGAAGATATACAAATGGCCAACAGGTATATGAAAAGATACACAACATCACTAATCACTAAAGAAATACAAATCCCAGGTCACAATGAAACATCACCTCACGCCTGTTAGGATGCATGTATTATTATCAAAAAGACAAGTAATAATAAGTGTTGGTGAGAATGTGGAGGAAAGAGAACACTTGTGCATTGTTGGTGGGAATTTAAATTGGGACAGCCACTATGGAAAACAATATAGAGGTCCCTAGAGCTACTATACAATCTAGCAATTCCGCTTCTGTGTATTTGCCCAGAGAGAGGGAAAGCACTACCTCAAAAAGATATGCGCATTCCCATATCCACTGCAGCACTATTTACGATAGCCAAGATGTGAAAGAACTTGTGTCCATCAATGGGCAAATGGGTGAAAATGTCGTTGCTGCTGTTGTTATTTAGTTACCAAGCCGTGTCTGGAGGAAGTCATACGGGGTTATCGCTGTTGCTGTTGTTTAGTTGCTAAATCGTGTTCGACTCTTTTGCGATCCCATGAACTGTATATAGCCCGCCAGGCTCCTCTGTCCGGGGGATTCTCAGGCAAGAATACTGGAGTGGGTTGTCATTTCCTTCTCTAGGGGATCTTCCGAACCCAGAGATCAAACCTGCATCTCCTGCGCTGGGAGGCAGATTCTTTACCTCTGAGCCATCAGGAAAGCCCCAAAATGTGATACACACATACAATAGAATATTACTAAGCCACTTCAAAAAATGAAACCTTGCCCTTTGTCACAACACTGTTGGAGCTCGAGAGCATTAAGCTGCATGAGATAAGTCAGATAAAGAAAGACAAAAACTATATGATCTCACTTCCATGTGGAATGAAAAAACAAAAATAAACAAAACGATCACAGATAGAGCAGGCTGGTGGTTGCCAGAGATGGAGGGTGGACAGTGGGTGAAATGGATGAAGAGTGTAAAAATGTACAAATTTCCAGTTTTAAAATACGTAAATCTTAGGGATATAATAATGTACAGCATGGTGACAAGGGTTAATAATACCATGCTGCATATTTGAAAGTTGCTAAGAGAGTAAACATTAAAAGTCCTCATCACAATAAAAAATCTTTATGTATGGTGATGAATGTTAACTAGACATGCTGTGATCCTTTCATAAGGTATCCGAGGATCGTCATGTACACCTGAAACTTATATAGTGTTAAATGTCGACGATACCTCAAAGAGAAAAGTTCTATATCTTGGCTGTATCAGTGCCAATATACTAGTTCCAAATTGTCATCCTGAGCCATAGTTTCACAAGATGCTGCCATCGGGAGCTATCTCTATATTATTGTAGCTCTTGTTGCTCAGTCACTCTGTCATAAGCAACTCCTTGCAACCCCATGGACTGCAGCACGCCAGGCCTCCGTCCTTTGCCATCTCCTGGAGCTTGCTCAAACTCATGTCCATCAAGTCGGTGATGCCATCCAACCATCTCATCCTCTGTCATCCCCACCTCCTCCTGCTTTCAATCTTTCCCAGCATCAGGGTCTTTTCAAATGAGTCAGCTCTTCGCATCAGGTAGCCAAAGTATTAGAGCTTCAGCTTCAGCATAAGTCCTTCCAGTGAATATTCAGGACTAATTTCCTTTAGGATGGATTGGTTGGATCTCCTTGCAGTCCAAGGGACTCTCAAGAGTCTTCTCCAACACCACAGTTCAAAAGCATCAATTCTTTGGCTCTCAGCCTTCTTTATGATCCAACTCTCACAACTCTAGGTAAATCCATGATTAACTCAAAATTAATGTTTTTAATTTAAAAACTGTAATTAGTGTAAATTCTAAGATAAACAATTTCATAAATTATAACCAAGTTTCTAGTGATTTTGTACTCACTGCCCTCCAGTCAAATACATGTATTCATTAAAGTACAATATTTACTATTACAAAACTGTGTTGACTGACAATGGAGTACAAGATTCTCAGTTCAAGGAAACAGCTCTGGTGTGTAGACAAAGGACAGAAGAGGAAGGTCTAAGAAAACACAGCTGTACTTCTTTTCTAGATATTCACTTCAATGTAATGCTTATACTTCTTAATAATAAGGAGAGCTTAATCTTTAATTAATGCATTCATCCAAAAGTTTCCTATGCTTACCGAGTACCTAAGTGTATACTTATTTCATTTACTATTTCAAACCCTTTGAGAACAGGAGGTCTTGACTGGTCAGTCACTAAGTTTCTCTCCACCCCCACCCTCAGCTCCAACATTTGTAAGCCCAGGTCCTCCTCCCACTGTCATCTGAGAACAGCCTGTTATGGATAGAATAGTACCTTGTGATCAGAGCAAAACAACACCATTATCTTGTCATTAACAGATAATGCCTGTTCCTTTAAATCAATATTACTGATATAGTTAGTACCACAAAAAGCCTTCGAGAGACACAGATAGATACTGAGCAATGAGTACCTAAGAATTATTTGGAAATTATCATTTCTCTTTTTACTCATCTTCTGCTGCCCAGAACCAATCTGTGTGTCATATTTGGGGAAAAAAAATGATGGGCCACAGAAATTGTTTTTCCATGCTCTGGCAACTGTACATAAGACCTAGAGATGGAGAATAATGTTTTCTAAGAGAGCATGTGCTTTCTTGAAAATCCACTTGGGAAGTTTACCAAAACAATCGCCTCAAAGTCAGCAGCAATTAAGAAGACTAGGAACTCACTGCATGTTGTTCAAACCCTGCTGTAAGCCTCATGGCTTTGGAATTGGGATCCCATCCTAACTATTCCCAAATTCAAGTTTCTCTGGGGGAAAAGAAGGGATGAAATTGATGTTACATACTATGAAGAGAAATCATTCATAAACTATCTTCAAAGACTCCTTACAAGATACAACAGCCCTTACTCAACACTCCTTTTGATGAATTAAGTGTAAACAAATATTTAAATAGCTATTAAGTTTCCATTCAAATTCCTACACATGGGTTTAATGCTAATAATTAAAGAAAGAAAGCTGGCAAATCACATGTAGAATATAGCCAAACTCAAATGCTTGAAAAATAAGTCAGATTCTCTAAAAATATAGAGCACTACTGGGTGTGTGCATCCCTTATGACAAGAAAATGAGAAATTGAAACGAACTCCATATAAGTATCCTTTGCTTTCAACAGATGCTAGAGTTCATTGCTGCCAAGCAGCCGGGCTAGCTGATTCTACAATGCCAAGAACAAAGCATGGGTCTGCACATGCCTCCCATTGGGTCTGGGCTCCACACTCAATGCCATGAGGGCAGAGTGTTCTCCCCTCTACCTCCACCCAGGTGACATATACAAGCAGAAGTCTTGCTTGCTTTTAATTCTTATTTCCTCACCTCTAGTTCTTGAAGGGTACATCAGTCCACACTTTGAGGTCAAAACAGTTACCATCAAGCCTCCAGAACCCTAGGTTCGTACCCATCCCGACAGGGGGTCCCTTTGGTGACATTGTTCTTGTTCAGTTGCCCAGTTGTGTCCAGCTCTTCGCAGCCCCATGGACTGCAGCATGCCAGGCCGCCCTGTCCCTCACCTCCCAGAGTTTGCCCAAGTTCATGTCCATTGCATCAGCGATGCCATCCAGCCATCTCATCTTCTGACACCCTTTTCTTCTGCCCTCAATCTTTCCCAGCATCAGGGTCTTTTCCAATAAGTCATCTGTTCACATCAGGTGACCAAACTGTTGGAGCTTCAGCAGCAGCAGCAGTCCTTCTCATGACTGTTCAGGGTTGGTTTCCTTTATGATTGACTGGTTTGATCTCCTGGCTGTCCAAGGAACTCTGAGGAGTCTTCTCCAGCACCTCAGTTTGAAAGCATCAGTTCTTCAGCTTGGTGACATTATAAGACCAAATATAACTATGTGATGGGACTGTTGTCCGTGTGCTATGCTAAGCTAAAGTCACTGTCGTTGTGCCTAACTCTGTGACCCTGTGGACTATAGTTTACCAGACTCCTCTGTCTATGGAACTGTCCAGGCAAGAATACTGGAGTGGGTTGCCATGCCCTCCATCAAGGGAACTTCCCGACCCAGGGATCAAACCTGCAGCTCCTGTGGCTCCTGCACTGCAGGCAGATTCTTTACTGCTGAGCCCCTGGGGAAGCCTCTGTCGCCCCATAATGGCTATCAAATCAACATAGCAGGGCCGACGAGGAGGGATGCTGCAGACACGCCTTACCTTGCTAGGTGAAAATGTAGCAGGCGGGCTGGATGAGGCCGACCCCTATTGACTCTTAACCAGACTCGTTTCCCACAGGATTAACACGACTTGGTATCTGCACAGAGCTCCATAATTCATAACATACTTCCCTCCACATGCTGTCTTCTAATCTTCACAATCACCCTCTGGGTGATGTCTTGCTGTCCCCACAAGAGGAGACAATGACTCAGAGACCCTCTTAAGCCAGTGGCTAGCAAGGTGCTCTCAGGATTCTCTATCTAGTATTCTTAGATAGAGACCTGGGGATTCTTTGTCCAAGTACAATGTTCTGTCCCAGATACCACTGCTGAAATAGGGCAGACCCATTCAGGAGATGCCAGAGCTGGTAGGTTACCCTCATGCAAAGCCAACACTTTAAACACACAACTTATATAGGTTTATGAGACTTCATGCTTTCCTGAAACTCTTCTGCTCAGATTCAAATTGCTAAGCCCACATCTCAGCATTAGTGTGAATTTGTTAGTCTTTTAAACTCTTAAACTATATGGACCACAATGTTTCATCTGAAGAACTTAGAATCTCCTGGATATTTAACTCTTTTCTACCACATAAGATCCTAAACACCCATAGATTTCAAAGCCATCTCTGACAAAACATCTGCCAAAATGCTTGAAAGAATTATGGTACCCAATGAGTGAGGCTTTACTGCATTTTTTCTACAGAGAGAACAAAAAGAAATAACTATCTGAAGTTTTAAAGCATTTATACAGTATTCTCTTTCATTAGACAAAATATATTACCTACTCTTTGAATTCACCTGAGCAAATAAATTGAGGTAACACTATCCATCTGCTGTACTTTATTTGCTTTATGTTTCATGATGATTTGAATATGACTATAATTCATTAAAGAAGGTGTTTTGTTTTATGTTAACCAATAAAATAGTTCCCAGTAAGTCATTTGAATGAGAAACCCTCAAATGCAATCTTTATCAAAAAGCCAACCATCTGATATTATGAGTATCAAAGCCAGACTTATTTGTATTATTTATAAAAATATACTTAATAGCCCTTCACTCTTGCATACATTGGAAATGTTTTGTTGAAACTAGAAAGCCAAGGACTGAAAAAGCAAGCAAACCTAAGTTACTGTAAATTCTGGCCCAAACAAAAGCAGTCAAATCAGCAAAACTCATGAGATAACAAGCTCTGGTGAAATTTTCAGGCCATTAATCTATTTCTATGACAGAGTAATAAGCCCAGTAAATGGAAGAGAATTCAGCGACGTAATATATCTCGATCGAAGAAAATGTTTTTGATTTCGTCTTGTACAGCAGAGATTAATTAGAAAAATATTCAGAACACAAAACTACTTGATAGGTGCCCAGCTAATTGAGGGATTACAGCCAAGAAGTGTCTACAAAAAGGTGATGTCAGCAAAACAAAGATGTTTTACAGAATGTCTACCGTGAGGACTGTGTAAGGCAGTGCTCTAGCCAGATTTGAGAACACCACCCCATTCGGTAGAAAGACTAGCTGCTTGGACAGGGTGGCGACACACAGCCTTTCTGCCCGTGAGAGAGTCCCTGGAAAACAGTCAGAAGAGGAGAAGGAGGAAGTGGGAGCAAGCAGGAGAGATAGAATAAGGAAAAAGAGAAAATGCACGAAAGGCGTTACCTAGAAGGGGAAAAAATGAGTAAGAATAAAGGCTCTTTAGCTCATAGTGAAGGATAAGTTAAACTCAAGCCAATGCTATATCTGTAAAGTGTTAGTAGCTCACTCGTGTCCAACTCTTTGTGACAAGCTCCACTGTGCATGGAATTCTCCAGGCAAGAATACTGGAGTGGGTAGCCATTCCCTTCTCCAGGGGTTCCTCCTGACTCAGAGATTGAACCCAGGTCTCCTACATTACAGGCAGATTCTTTACTGAGCCACCAGGAAAGCCCATGATATTTACAAGTGAAAGTGAAGTCGCTCAGTCGTGTCCGACTCTTTGCGACCCCATGGACTGTAGCCTATCAGGCTCCTCCGTTCATGGGATTTTCTAAGTAAGAGTGCTGGAGTGGGTTGCCATTTCCTTCTCCAGGGGATCTTCCCGACCCAGGAATTGAACCCGGGTCTCCTGCATTGCAGGCAGTCGCTTTACCGTCTGAGCCACCAAGAAAGCCCCTGGCTTAGTTGTTAAATGCCAGTTTTTACCAGTCTTTGGTGAAATGAAAAACAATTGAGACACCATAGTTAAGTTTTTCATGGAGTTTTTTATTTGAATGTAATGGCTGTCCTTTGTTGTTAAACTCGTGGTAGTCATAGTAGGTGATTCCTTGATTCTTTCTTAATGAACTTACTTGGCAAAAAGAAATATTGATAATTCTACGTCAGTCTTCAAAACCATTTTACATATTTTAATGGCCATTGAAATCCCAGAGTCTAGATGTCACTGACTTGGTCCACCCTTCTGTCCTTTTCACTAAGTAAATGAGTCTCAGTATCCAGGTCCATTCACTTTGAAAGCTCCCTGGCAACTCAGATAAAATGCAATCAGTCTCCAAATGTTCCAGCCAGTCCAAAGTTTACTTCAAGCCAAGCCACCCACTCACCTGGTGCTTTCCACTGAATTGACAAAAAAAAGTGGTGTCAGCCAGGCACATTCTGGGTATGTCAGGAGCTCGGGCTCTCACACACAACTCAGAAGGGAGGACATTAACTCACATCCCTGTACCAGAAACCAACACGTTAAAACAAGGAGAGGCCTGGCCCAGAGAGGAAACAGCAGGAAACGATTATTTAGGATTAAGATGCTCGTTTCTAGACATGTGCAGTAAAATACGGCCTGGATCAATTTTATTTACCTCCTTTGATGATAACCAATTCACTTAAACCAACTGTTAGAGGAACTGCCAGTTAGGGACACTGATGTCACATAGCCTGAAATACTCACTCTAGAGTCTTCTTGATTAAAACATTTAAAAATCCTTTTGATAATAAGAATTCCTACAATAATAAAATTCATGAGGAATTACACTTTGGTGGGTCCTAAACTAATTATTACAGAAACTTCAAACAGAAGATTCCTGCCCAGTTCTCCCCCTCCACACTCCCCAAGGAAGCTGCCTCCACTTCCAGCTCCTCGGGTCAAACCAAACAGTGAAGAAAAGTGCTAACCAGAGGCAGTGCCTTCCAAGGAGTCCAGAACACATAGCAGCAGAGGACTGTATTTCTCCAGCACAGCAGGAGTGAAAAGTCTGCCCTAATGGGAAAAAGGAGAAAAAAAAAAAACCTCTTTAATCCAAGCTGTCTTAGGTCACATTCGGGCAGAATCACTCTGCTAGAACCCTTAACATGTATATGTATGTGTAGACACATACACACATTCTTTTAATTCCATTCCTTTCTTTTTCTCGTTTGCCTTATAAAAGCTTCTGCCCCCAAAACAACACGTTGAACTACATGTATGTATATATAGCTGCCAATCACCCACACGGATGGTATGGTTAGCAGGTGTGTGCAATATGTTGCTACACTGGGTCATCTGGTAACAAAGGACGCCTGAGAATTAAAGCGCACATAGCCGATGCCTTGTAATAACCTACAATAGAATGTAACCTGCAAAAAATCTGAATCCCTACGCTGTACACCTGAAACGAACACAATATTGTAAATCAACTACACTTCAATTAAAAAAAGAAGTAGATCCATGCTGACCTATGGCAAAGGCCAACACCATATCGTGAAGCAATTATCCTCCAATTAAAAATAAATAATTTTTTTAAAAAGAAAAAAAATAAATCCTGTGCAAACTAAAATAAATAATTTTTTAAAAAATCAGCAAATTATCCTCTTGCTCACATAAAAGATGGCAAACAGAAAAAAATAAAAAGGAGTTCTGCCCAGGAAAGAGGGATTCTCCCTCTGCTTTACCACTCACCTGTGTCATCTCAAGCCACTCATCCACCCTCTGAGCTTCTGTTTTCTTGTCTATAAAAAGACAGAGGCAGAATGCTGGCACTGGCCATTTCCTTACAGCCTTAACATTCAAGATTCTGTGCAGTAACAAACGACTTAACAACTACCACCATTTTAACAGTACATGAGTATCACAACCAGAGGGTTAGTAGAATCTGTGGCTGACCATAGCCAAACTTAGACTCTAATGTGGGGTTCCTTTTACAGTTAGTTTTGGAATACATGCAAAAACCGAAAAGGAAGTTGGATTCGAATCCCCATGTCCATCCAGCAATCATTTTCCCAGGGCAAAAGACAAGCCTCAGGAAGAGCAAAGAGCGGTAGGGCTGCCATGTACCAGCAACAGACTCTCCTAGAGTTCTATGAATGAGGAGCCTGGCTCCAGACTCAAGGTTCCTGGCTTGTCGAGTGCCCTGCTCAGACTATGTGAGCAGACCAGACCAGGCATCCAGCTTCCCTCTGGGAACCAGAGGCTCTCATGCTAACCACCACTCAGAACAAATGCACACAAGTCTTGAGCAACCCACCCTCACCCATAAGCTACAAAAATCAAGTTACCCCCTGCCCACACCGCCCCCAACCAAGTAAAAACATCGTCATTTATTAGAATGCTGATGGTTGTTCAGAAACAGGAAACAGAATGGAAGAGAATATGAAAAAGAATGTACACACACACACACATCTGAATCACTTTGCTGTGCAGCAGAAATTAATAAAACATTGTAAATCAACTATACTTGAATAAAACAAATTTTTAAAAAAAAAAAAAAGAGCTGCTCACTGAATGGAAGAAAGCAGTTCTTTGAATAATATCGCACAGCTTGAGGGCCTGCCTGGGGTGAAGGGAAATTAAAATAATCAAAATCAATGGCAATAATGTGCTCAAGAAGCTGTTGTGAAATGCAGATTACCCACTCAGTAGTCAGCTCACTAATGACATTAGATAATATGAAACAAACAGGAGAAAAAACAATCTAAGCCAATTACACTGATTATGCTCCTGACATCAAAAGGTATGGCAAACGAAGCTAAATTTCCATATATTAATATTTAAGCCAGTGTGGAATGGAAAGTAATGCACATAACGAAGACCCACTAGATTTGAGTACATATAGTTAAAATCCCTAATCAAGCAAAAAATAATTTTCTAAATGATAATTAGCAGTAATCATGTTCTTTAAGTGCAGGATATTATGAAGTACAAACTGCAATATTTTTTATAATGCAAAAACCCGATTTCCTGGTTATAGTACATAAAATGTAATAAACACAGCAACTCAAAACGTCTCTCTCCAGATCTTCTCAATAAATATACCTACAAGGAAACAGTTACATGTGCAATTGGTGCAATCAAAAAGTGGACTGATCTTTACCAAAGGAAGAAAGTGTTGACTAAATTGTATGTTCTACACCAGAGGAAGAAAGGAGGAAAGAAGGAAGAGGGGGATAGAAAACATAAAAGGAAAGGAAGAATAAACTAGAAATCTATACCCCCTTAATGATTTGTTGAAATCTGCAATTTGCAGAGGCGGCTCAGATGGTAAAGGTTCTGCCTGCAATGTGAGAGACCCAGGTTCGATCTCTGGGTCGGGAAGATCCCTTGGAGGAGGGTACGGCAACCCACTCCAGTATTCTTGCCTGGAGAATCCATGGACAGAGAAGTCTGGCGGGCTACAATCCATGGGGTCTCAAACAATCTGACACAACTGAGTGACCAACACTCACTTTTCACTTTTCTTTCACTGACGTGGAGCAAAGCAGAGTGCTTGCCAATTGAGCAGCAAAATGCAAGTGTCGTTTAATTTATTAACACTACATGGGTTTGTTTTAGTTGTTGAGTAAATAAGGGGGAACGGCTAATCAAAGCAATAACATAATTCATAATGCCCTCACACACACATCATCCAGAAAGTATTGATGATTCCTAGGCAAGATGCTTTATAAGAACAAAACAGGTTTGGGACTTCCCTGGTGTTCTAGTGGTTAAGAATTCGCCTTCCAATGCAAGGGACATGGGTCCAAGCCCTGGTTGGGGAACTAAGATTCCATGTGCTATAGGGCAGCTAAGCCCTTGCCCCATGCGCCACAGCAAAGATATAGTGCCACCAAAAATTTTTTTTAAAAGAAGAACAAATCAGGGTTATCCCATCTGACAATCCCAACGAAGACTGCACGATTCAGTGGTGCTACTTATACAGATCAGATTACTCCTTGCATTCCTCTGTGATGTGCAAAATGCTGCCGTTATCTGCAGGATGAACCATGGCACAGAACAGAAGAGAGACCTTCCTGGAATCCCATAGCTGGTCCCTAGTACAACCATGGAAGACATACAGGACAAGGTGTTTGCATGCTCTGCCTTTAGGAGATACCTCAGAAGAGCTGTATGTGAACCCAGCAGAGGAATGAGCATCAACAGAGGAAGCCAGTTTAAGTGCAGGGTGAATGTTCCACTCCAGAAGTTCCAAAGAGTTCTATATCTGAATTCTCACACCAGTAAAGTTCTCTGAGCGTCACACTTGACAATAAAGCCAGGTTTTCCTTCTAGCCTCACATTTAAATCACTGCCACCACCGCAATCCAAATGAAGTCAGTCTGAATTTTTACAACACAAATTTTTAAATTTACAGACTAATTCATACGGTGCCAGGTGCCAATCCCCTTGCCCTGGTGGCCTCATGGGCCTGAGGCAGGAAATCTTGAAAATTCTGGTGTTGAAAATTCAGCAAAACAGTGGCTCAGATGGTAAAGAATCTGCCTGCAATGTGGGAGACCTGGGTTCGATCCCTGGGTTGGGAAGAGTCCCTGGAGAAGGAAATGGCTACCCACTTCAGTACTCTTGTCTGGGAAATCACGTGGACAGAGGAGCCTGGTGGGCTACAATCCATGGGGTCCAAAGAGTTGTATATGACTGAGAAACTAACACTATGAATGTACTTAATACCATGAAACAGCACACTTTAAAACAGTTAATATGGTAAATTTTATATTGGGGTTATTTTAGCACAATTTTTAAAAATTGGGGGGAAAATTCTAGCAAAGCCATGAGAAGAGATACCTAAGCCTGAAAGTAGAAAAGTCAAAAAACAGTGGTTAGAAGCACATAGCTGTATGGGTATGAAGAGGTAACCTCGGGAGGTCTCCATAGGGACCTCACCTTCTAACGTGCTACTTTCCACCTTTTTTTTTTCATCATGTAAGCATCCAACATAGACAGTGGTTGATTTCCCAAAAGAAGTTGCTTTCAAACAACTCCTTTGTGCTGCCTAGAACTTCTGATCCTTGTAGCTCTGACCTCTGAATGATGACAGCTCAACACTCTCGGATACCAGAGTGTCATTTCAACTTGACTCTTCTTCACCAAATTGCTCCACTCATGCTGGGCCATCTAGTTTTTCTCTTCTAGTCTTTCCTGGATGCTCTATTCTATACCTTCAGTCTGGAGCAGATAAAGAGAGCAAGATGCCTCCTCTAACAAGCTACACCCCAGAGTTAAGGAAGAAACAAGGCTGCAGTTAGATGAGAGAAGAACCTTCTGGACAACTCCTATCTGGCTATGACATAAAATAACAAGGGAACCACGAGCTGAAATAAGAATCCAAATTGAGGCTTTGAAAAAAATAGCCTATGTATTCAATTGGGATTTAACATTACATTTAGAATATTTATTCTTAGCCTGGAATATAAAAAAAAAAAAGCATTTGGTTAAAAATGAAAATCCTGGAAGACTAAAAAAATAAAGTCCTCCTGTTGTATATAAAAGTGCTAAGAATAGCAATCTGCAAAGGAAAAGGAAATTAGAACCCCTTGGAACTCACTGAGCATCTAATAGATGTTCAGCAATTTTCTGGACACTGTAGGAAATAAGGCACAGATAACACAGACAGGTCTTTTAAGAAGCTGGCTTCTTTTTAGAAGACAAGACTAACTCCAAAGCTTTTATTAACACAAAATATTATGCCACGCTGTATAGTTCAGCTCTGCCATTAAGTGCTGTTGGTGATGGGAGGATCCAGTGTGGTATGTCTCTTCCTTACTCTTGATCTCTCTAACATCATCGATGAAGGTGCATATGGTGTTTAAACATCCTGGGAGGGACTTTCCTCATGGTTCAGTGGCTAAGATTCCACATTCCCAATGCAGAGGGCCCGGGTTCAAGCCCTGGGCAGGAAATTGGATCCCACACAGCAACTAAAGATTCTGTATACGAAAGATCCCACATGCCTCAGTGAACACTCAGCACAGCCAAATAAATAAACAAACAAAAAAATCCTGGGAGAAGGGTATATGTGGAGGAAGGCTGACATGAATTCATGACGGGATTTCAAATATTCCAACCGATTCAGTATGCCCACAGCATGAGATCTGCGTGAAGTCATTTCCGCCAAGAGCTTCCTATTTTGAAGGTCTGTAATTCCCACAGCCTCAGATGAGAAGGCAGTGTCACCACTTGGACTGCATATCTTTCGCATAGCCCTTCCTCCTCCAGAGGCTGTCCTTCCCTTCACTCAGTAAGTGTTTAACAAGACCAACCAGACATTGAACACCCAGATGTACAAGGCTCTAGTTCACCATCTAGTAGGAAAATAGACAAGTTAACAATGACAGCACTATATGAAACGAACCAAAGGGAAAGAAACGAATTCTTCATGAAACAGAGCTGGGAAAAATGGAAGGGTTTTCTAAGTTGAAATAAAATGAAAGAAATCTTTAATGAGCAGGTATGACTTTAAATTTGCTTTATCTAAGAACCATCGTAAGATAGAAAAATATATATATTAAATGCCCACATATCCACCACCCAGATTTAATAAATAGATATTTATATTTGTCCACATAAAACAATGTAAACATCTGTTCACCAGAAAATGGTGAAATCAAATTATAGGAAATATATTTGCAAACAATATAATAAAGGTTGAATATTTTCATGTAAGCTAGTGCTATAAATTAAGACAAATAGTTAACATCTACTATAAAGATGCGTGTATGCTAAGTCACTTCAGTCATGTCTGACTCTTTGTGACCCTATGGACTGTAGCCTGCCAGGCTCCTCTGTCCATGAGATTCTCCAGGAACACTGGAGTAGGTTGCCATCCTCTCCTCGAGATCAAACCGGGGCCTCTTATGTCTCCTGCATTGGCAGACATAGGCATATGCAATTAGACAACTCTCAGAAAATTGGAACTGGTTAATAAATCATTAGAAAATATGTTTAGCCTTACTAGTTACTAGTAACCACAGATATGCAATGAAAAGAACAATGAGATGCTACTATTAGGTACTGGTAAGAGTGTGGAGAGATGGTTGTTCTCCACACTCCTAGTTAGGAAGGTAAATTGGGTTATCTTTTAGGAAAGTAGAATTTATGAAATACATGCATTAAACATTTAAGTCCACATTCTTTGACCCAGTAATTTTTACTTCCAAGAATCGTCTCTAGTGAAATAATCACAGATTTGGGAGGATTTATGTATTAAAGAAGTTACTGAACATTATTTATAATTGTTTATAAATAATTATTTATAATTGTAACATTATTTATAATAACAACTGAGAACCATTTAAAAATCCAAAACAAAGGAATGGTTAAATAAAGTTCAGAATAGCACTGAGATATGAATATCTGAGTGTGTACACACATGTGCACACATGCTTGCTTGGGTTATATTAGTGTTCAAAAATTTTTAAACAGTCAATTAATGATTAATTGATATTATATCTTTAGAAAAATCTCCCCTTTTTTCCAGCTCCCTTGATCCTTACAACCACATGAATTCTGTTCCCCACCCTCTAAAAGTTCTCATATTACAGATTTAAAAATTAGATTCTCTAGGGCTGAACAGATAATAAGTAGCTTCTATTAGCTCCAGAGGCAACAATTCCCCAGCACTGTTGTGCTTTTGAGAGAATGTTCCTAAATACCACCACCAAATAACAATGAAGCTTCACATTTGGTATGTAATGAAGATTAACACAGAGGAGAAAATTATATGCTTTAATGTTCTGTAGTAAGACATCACAGTATTTATTAATAATAATTCCTTAATAATGGGGAATTACAGCAATTTGCCTTTTAACGCTGCATCAGACAGGTAGCATAATAAAGGAACTCGTGCAAAAAACGTCAAGGTAGTATTTATGAGTAAAGAAAGTCAAAGGGAAAATATAAATAAAATCTGAGGGTTTCATTTATGCATTAAAAAGAAGAGGAAATAAGCAGCTATAGAAGGTTGAAATGAGACAGTGGTAGATGGTTTTTCTAGCTATTTAATTAGAAAAATCTGCAGACTAGGATACTTGTTTTGAAGCTCTCCATGAATACAAATGAGCCCATCACACTACAGCAATGTCAACCCAAGAGCATAATATTTTAGTATTACCATTTTTGCAGGAAGAGAGAGAACAGCTTTCTAAACACAATGACATACCACTTATTAATATTTAGATGCCATACAGCCTCAATTTTCCAGGGAAACTGTGAAAGGGTATCTGAGCATTGGTAGCAACCAGAATAGCTGATGTGACAGAAGGTATGCTGGAATCAAGCTCACTGTGGCAAAGAAAGGGGCCATCACACTGGAATGGTTGAGGGTGGTTTTAAAGATGTGCATCAAAACCAGTAAGAAAAGCTAAGAAGAAACTAGAATATTTAACATAAAAACCAACAGATTTGTCCACCTCTATTTCCTCTTACTACACACCAATGCCCACAAAAGACTAGCACAAGGGTTTGTGCAGTTTTTTCCAGATTCACTCACAGCTGTGCTTAGTCACTCAGTCATGTCTGACTCTTTGCAATCCCGTGGACTGTAGCCCACCAGGCTCCTCTGTCCATGGGGATTCTCCAGGCAAGAATACTGGAGTGGGTTGCCGTGCCCTCCTCCAGGGGATCTTTCCAACCCAGTGTTCGAACTCAGGTCTCCAGCATTGCAAGTGGATTCTTTACCTTCTAAGCCACAAGGGAAGCCCAAGAATACTGGCGTGGGTAGCCTATCCCTTCTCCAGGGAATCTTCTCAAGCCAGAAATCGAACTGGGGTCTCCTGCAAAGAAACTAGCAGCAGAGTTAGCTAGACCCCTGACTGGACAGGGGGTCTGTGCTCTGTGTACAGTGCTCTGTGAAGCACGTGGTCCAACCCAGTAGAGCTCTAGGCCTAAGGCTACTATTGGTCTTGACAGATTCTTCTATCTCATTCTTGCAAAGCTGATGGGGACTTAAGAATCTTTGAGCCAGCCATGCATCTTGAATACAATCCATTACACCAATGTTTTTAAATGTATTTCAAATCTTCTTTATGTTAATTAACAAACTTCTTACAGCAGATTTCTATAATGACATATGAAGACTCCACAGCCATCTCTGAAGTAGAGATTCTTCATCTGAGTGCTTCAAATGCTAACAACGACTTACATCATCAGTGTTGTTTAGACAAACAGAACTTACAGATATGTTTATCAGTTTAGTTCAGTTCAGTCACTCAATCATCTCCGACTCTTTGTGACCCCATGAATCACAGCACGACAGGCCTCCCTGTCCATCACCAACTCCCGGAGTTTACCCAAACTCATGTCCATCGAGTCGGTGATGCCATCCAGCCATCTCATCCTCTGTCGTCCCCTTCTCCTCCTACTCCCAAACCCTCCCAGCTTCGGAGTTTTTCCCAGTGAATCAACTCTTCACATCAAGTGGCCAAAGTATTGGAGTTTCAGCTTCAGCGTCAGTCCTTCCAATGAACACCCAGAACTGATCTCCTTTAGGATGGACTGGTTGGATCTCCTTGCAGTCTAAGGGACTCACTTGTAAGAGTCTTCCCCAGCACCACAGTTCAAAAGCATCAATTCTTCAGTGCTCAGTTTTCTTCACAGTCCAACTCTCACATTCATACATGACCACTGGAAAAACCATACCCTTGACTAGACAGACCTTTGTTGGCAAAGTAATGTCTCTGCTTTTGAATATGCTATCTGGGTTGGTCATAACTTTCCTTCTAAGGAGTAAGCATCTTTTAATTTCATGGCTGCAATCACCATCTGCAGTGATTTTGGAGCCCCCCAAAATAAAGTCTGACACTGTTTCCACTGTTTCCCCATCTGTTTCCCATGAAGTGATGGGACCAGATGCCATGATCTTCGTTTTTTGAATGTTGAGCTTTAAGCCAACTTTTTCCCTCTCCTCTTTCACTTTCATCAAGGGGCTTTTTAGTTCCTCCTCACTTTTTGCCATAAGGGTGGTGTCATCTGCATATCTGAGGTTATTGATATTTCCCCCGGCAATCTTGATTCCAGCTTGTGCTTCTTCCAGCCCAGCGTTTCTCATGATGTACTCTGCATATAAGTAGAGAGGTTTATTTTAAGGAACTGGCTCACATATTATGGAGGCTTGGCAAGTCCAGGTTCTTATGGGGTAGGCTAGAGACTTAGGAAAGAGTGGAGTTCAAGGCCAAAGTCAGTCTGCTAGGGAACCAGGAAGAGCAGAAGTTGCAGTGGAAGCTGGAAGGCAGACCGCTGGCTGAATTCGTTCTTACTCAAGGGAGTTCAATCTCTGTTCTTATATTAAGGCTTTCGACTAACCAAATGAGGTCCACCCTCCTTTGGTCCTCAGAGAGGAATCTGCTTTACGCAGGCTCCACCAAGTTCAATGTCAATCTCATTGGAAAAAAAATAGATTACCTTCACAGAAACATCCAGACTAACAGTTGACCAAATATCTGTGCACTGTGTCACCGCCAAGTTGGCACACAAAACTAACCATCATTCCACCCCAATAATAACTACCCGTTGACTATACTGTTTATCCTAAAGCATTTTAAATAAATTTCTACACTGTACTCATGACAGTAAAATAAGCTCCAATAACAAATATCTACCCCCTAAAACTTCAGAGCTGAAAGAATAAGCTTCTTGGACAAACCCTGGGAGATGGTGAAGGAGGGCAGGGAATCCTGGCATACTGCATGCCAAGGGGTCGCAAAGAGTTGGACACAGCTTGGCAACTGAACAACAGCAACAAAGAATGCATTTATTTCTCACTCATGTCACTAACAACCCAGGATGAAGGCTCCAGGGCAGCTGGTCTCTGACCCACTGGCACTCTGAGAGATCCAGGCCCGTGGCAGCTCTGCTGTCTGCAACAGCAGCTTCCCAGGCTGCCCTGGCTGCTGCAGCCCCCAGGTCTGGGGAAGAAGCATGCTATCTAGAGAATCTATTGGTCAGGCTAGGAGGTGGCCCACATCACCAATAGGGAAACCAGATAATGCCAACTGGCTGTGGGCCAGAAAGATAAATGGTTGGCTAGCAGTCCCCGCCCCACGTAGGGTGAAACAGCTGATGATACCTGGAAGTAGTGCAGGCATGCTCAGTTGCTCGGGTGTGTCCTACCCTTTGCCATCCCCTGGCTCCTCTGTCCATGAGATTTTTCTGGGCAAGAACACTGGAATGGGTTACCATTTCCTTCAGGGGATCTACCCAACCAAGGGATCGAACCCGTTTCTCCTGCATCTCTTGCACTGGCAGGCAGGTTCTTTACCACTGAGCCCCCCGGGCTTCTCAGGGAGTAGACGTGCCATCAGCGTATTAACTTCGTATCAATACGCCCCCTTTTATTTTCTTCAGAGCTTCAAGTACTTCTCTTCGAAAACATCTTATTCACTTACTACTTTACATATATGATTTCGAGGAGAAGCCAAATGGTAATTCAGAGTTTGGGTCTTGGACCAGACCGTGCAGGGTTCATCCTGGCCCTCCACACTGCTGTGTGACCTTGGGCGAATCATTAATTCGTAAAAAGGGGACTAATATCTGTGCTGACTGCTGTGTTGGGGCCCCCAGATGGCCCCACTTCAGTACTCATGCAGTCCATCCCCAACTGCTAGGGATATTGACAGCATCAAAATGGATCTCAGCTGTTGAGAGATGGCCTTGCCTGGGGTCACACCCCTTCCTGGGGGCATCTGACATCCACTGACCATGGGGACGTGGGAAAGAGGTGAATAGGGAGGCAAGGGGTATAAAAGTCTAGTCCCCTTGCCTCAAGATGGAACAGAGCTGAAAGGCCTTCCGGGTTCCCAGTGGGGTCTGCAGAGTCTTCTGCTGCAGCTTCACGGCAGGGCGGCTCCTCCCACTCCTGCAGTCTTCCACTTCAGCCCACAGGTGTCAATCTCAAGAGCATTCGCCATAAACTTCCTCCTTATACCCACTTTCTGCCTCAAGAGCTGGTCCAAGGCACTATCTCATAGGCTCCTGGGAGATAAACCTAGTCAAGCACTCAGAAAAGCGCAAGGCACACAGGAAGCAGGAATAAACGATGCCATGTCCTTTTATAATTAGAAATAGAAACTAAGAGAAAAGAACATCCCTAACTGCATACCTTGCCTTTGCCTAAATTATACTGAGAACAAAGTCAAAAAGAAAGTAGGCAAAGTTATTTGGAGTATTTTGGCACCATTTCATTGTATAAGCAGAGAACTCATCATGTGTGATTCTGGCTGCAACCTGTACACAAGGAAAAACTATGAAATCAGGAACTACTCTCTTCAATAAAAGGATTGAAGACTTTCTTTCACCCTCATTTTAAATCAATGATGTTATTCTTCAGATCAGCATGACAAATATTGGGAGGAGAAAGACAGGCAAGTCTGTCCCCCTCTATCTTCCTGGAAAATCTAAAAGTGTGTTTGATTTCTCACATTTCCTCCTAAATTCTGATTTTTGCTGCAGACTTAACTGGTACAAATCTCTTACGTCTCTGCAAGCTCACTAGCAAACACCCAAATATCCAAGATGTACTTTGCATTTTTCTACCTTGAGGGCTCTTTGCATCACCATTCAGCCCAGCTGGCTTCTTCCTCAGAGCCCTACCTTCATTTTCAACCCTATTCACCTTGGGGGTTATTTCTCACAATAGTGTGCCATATTCAAAATGTGAAGGGGACATTAAATTCAATGTCTAAACCCCACCAATAATTTTTATACCATTTTCTCCTCAGACCATTCAAAGCAACTTTAAAAAGCCATCGCTAAAAGAGGTCACCTGCTCTACGGTCACCTACGGTGCTGAGGTCCCTCTCCCCTGCACCTTCGCTCCCATGCAAATTCATTTCCCTCCCTTGCAAATACACTTACAGGCCACAGGGAAAGAGGCGCAATTACCGACCTCAACCAGATCCGTCTCTTTCAACTGAATGTCAAAGAAACATCCCAGGAAGCCATAATTTACATGTAGCCCATTCATTGCCCCTTTTCAGACGGACTCCATTAATTCACAGGGGAGAATAACCTTCTCAGAGACATACATTTACATTTATATAAAGCAGGCTGGAAAATAATTGTGTTTCTCTAGGAGGAAAATGACAGCTACCTCAAGGAGAGCCTTCTACCTTTTTGTGTGTCACTCATAACACGGCTTTAAAATTACCTCTGTGGAAAAGACGCTGGGAAAGGCAAGGTTATCTGCAACAAGCACTGTTCAAACCGTTCACAAGTGCCCTTCCCTCTTTCCTTCTTACTAGTACACCTTGCTTGATTTTAGCATATGTTACCCCTTACAAAATGCATCTTGTAGAAGACTTTCAAAGAGGTTTCTCAGAACGTTTCCCCTCTGAGAGTCTTAAGACTGTACATTAAGTAGTTACAAAAGACCCTGAATAAAGGCTATTATCTACATGTATCATTCACCTATACTATAACCCTGATCTATTGACATAAAGCAGTTTATTGGTCAATATCACTGGCCAAAGGCAGAGACAGAGGTCCGATTCCAGCCATCTGGAAATCTATTATCCCAGGGCTAATGCATAAGCCTTTCACCTCTACAGATCTGGTTTCAGCTTCATCAGTTAAAAGTGAGTTGGGTGGTCTTGTCTTACCCACATTAAAGACCCATTATGCAGCTCAGCCTAATGAAACACCACTGGTCATGGACATCCATTTACTATAAGTCAACCTTGGGGGAAAGTTCAATCTCCTAGATATGCCTCTTATCCTGATTACTTATTCCCTACTCAGCTGACCCTGGGCAGAATTATGAAGTAGGCAGAGCTAGTCTGGGGTTACTCTCTGTCTAGTAGTCAATAGCGTGGAACCAGGAGAAATAGAAGAGCCAAACAGGAGACAAGAGACCTGTGTTCTGGTCTCAGCTAGCCTTGAGCAAGTCACTACCTCTCTGTGACTTAGTATCTTCGTGTGTAAACTAGGGCTAAGACCCACCCCTACCTACACCTTGAGCATTCTCACAAGGCTCAAAAGAGCTCAGGAATATGAAGGCTATAAATCATTTACAAACGACAGGATAACCATTGCTAACTTCTCAGCCCTCATTTTTACTTCCCACATTTTCCACATGTCCTTCCCCCTTTCCCCAGGCCCCGGGCTCTCCAATTGCCCCTGGGTCTGTTAGGTAGTTAAAGTAGGAAACAGGAGTCCAGAATCAGCTCAGTTCAGTCGCTCAGTCGTGTCCGATTCTTTGCGACCCCATGAATTGTAGCACGCCAGGCCTCCCTGTCCATCACCAACTCCCGGAGTTCACCCAAATTCATGTCCATCGAGTCAGTGATGCCATCCAGCCATCTCATCCTCTGTCATCCCCTTCTCCTCCTGCCCCCAGTCCCTCGGAGTCCAGAATGGCAGTGCCTAAAAGACAAGGAAGGGAAAAGCCCTGGAAAATAGAACAAAGGAAGGTCCGAGGACTGGAGTAAGGACCTCAGGTAGGACAAACAGCACTCCTGGCTAGCCCAATTTACATAGGGCAGGCCCAGGGGGAGGGAAAAACATATAAAAAGAGGAGCCAAAGGGCCTGGGTGGAGGGCTCTCTCCCACGCGCCCTCTGCTCATTCTCGCTCTCTCTCTGCGTCTTTTGGGTCGGCATGCCCTCACACCTCAAGGATGTATTTTCCTTTATTTTCTAAATAAAACTAACGTGTCGGAGAAGTATAATGTGGACTCTCCAAGAGCTGTGACGTGCCGAGGGCTTCAATGACTGTTGCTTCAAATCTTTGTTGTGATGAGACAGAACCGAGAAAATTACACTCCCCTGACAGGTCTACCCAGATGCAGCTGTAATTAGTCCTCCACCCTGGGCCTTTCCTGACCCCTGTACCCCAGTCATAGTTCCCTGTTGATGTCCCCCTCCTACAAGGTGTGACCTCTGCTCGGTGCAAGCAGTCCAGGTGAGAAGCTGCTACTGCCAGGGGTGTCAGAGCTGGTGCAGCCCTCCATTTCCCAGAGCAATTTCAGTACTGGCACAGGATGATGTGGAACACACAGAGGGAGGGGACAAGTTTTCTAACCTAGGAGAGAGCCTGCGTTTTACTCAGTATCACTCCAGGCACCAGGATCAGGAGTCCAGGGCCAGCCCCATCCTGGAGGACATAGAGATGGTGACCATACAGCCATATCCCAAACTCAGGTGACATCTCCACACCCCCACGGGCCACTCTGCACACAACAGGCCTCACCCGTGATTCTACTAATAAGAGGTGGACCTCAGTTTAGAACTGCCTACCAGTTCCAGATGGGTTGTTCTTCCCTCTACTCCTCTCTTATTACCTCAGATACATCCATTAAACTGGAATCAAAGCCTCTTTCAAGCGAGCTCAAAATTATCCACTTGTGTATTGTCAATGAATATATATTTTTAAAAACCCAAATGAGGAAGGAGGGGCAATACAGGGGTAGGGTTCTAAGAGGTATAAGCTATTAGGTATAAAATAAGCTACAGGGATATATCATATAACACAGGGAATATAGCAGATAACTATATTATGTTTTTATATTATAATAACTATAAATGGAATATTACCTTCAAAAATTGTGAATCACTATATTACACACCTGTAACTTACATAGTATTGTATATCAAGTTTACCTCAATTGAAAAAAAAAAACAAAACAGTGATTCTAGGTGATTTCATCCACAATTTAGTTAATTATTAGCTCAGTTGGTAAAGAATCCTGCTACAGTGCAGAAGACCTGCGTTTGATCCCTGGATTGGGAAGACTCCTTGGAGAAGGGAAAGCCTACCCACTCCAGTATTCTGGCCTGGAAAATTCCATGGACGTATAGTCCATGGGGTTGCAAAGAGTAGGACACAACTGAGCAACTTTCACTTTCAGGAAGAATAAGCTGAGATTCTTATGGTCCTGAACCAAACTATTGGAGAGAGAACCATATGGCTCCCAAATCATATCGATGTGGTGTCCATCTCACTCAATGGAGATGTTTTTCTACGAGGCCCTGCACTGAATATCTCCCACCCCTAGGACAAAGTTCAAGTTCATCCCATGAAGGCAGAGCTCTTAGGACAAAGGGACAAAACTCTTCAACTCCCTCACCTCACCCCTACCTACTCAGCATATACACCCACTCCTAAATCCAGGCTTTACAGATGAGATCATTTCTCAAAAGACTTTAAGGAAAAATTACAAGGAGCACCCAGAAGGGTTTAAGGCCTGGTGGGAGTCAAGCTCAGGGGCCTGGGAGGTGCTGGAGTGATCAAGGAAAGAGAAGAACAGGTATTAGGGTGGCTGATGCCTATGGGGACCTGGAGGCTTTTTAGCACCAGGGACAGCCCCCATCCTCAACCTTCTCTAGCTGAAAAGGAGCCTACTTGAAATTTAGATTAGACATCTCACCTCCAGAAATGGATCAGTGGGTTTGGATTTGGGTCTCTGCATTTTTAACAGGCACTCCAGGCTATTCTGAAGCAGTTGGCCAGAGGACTTCATCTTGAGACCTGGCCATTGAGCTAATTAAATACAGCTGCTTTGAAGCAAAGACTCTGGGCTTTATGAATGGGACTCTCACATGCAGGCATGATCCCAGGAGAAGGTGTGTGTGAAGATACTCAGAGACAGGGTGTGACTTGAGAGAATTCAGCTGACATGTGATAGTTGCACTATATGTTGCATAAAAGGAGGTGTTACGGTGCTTAATTATTACCATTCAGGGGTTTTGAAAATATACTCTCTGATCGCAGACTGCTTGAAAATCTGAACCTAGGGAAAAACTGTCTCAGAGCAGTGCCCGTAAATAATAGCAATGAAGAGCATTGAAGAATGACATTATTTGGCCTCAGTGTGATACAAGCATTTCTCCCAACTTTACAAGAACACCATTTCTGTATTTTTATTTACTTCCATAAGATATGGCTCAGAGAGTGAAGAGTCTGCCTGCAATTCAGGAGAACTAGGTTCTATCCCTGGGTTGGGAAGAGGCCCTGGAGTAGGAAATGGCAACCCACTCCAGCATTCTTGCTTGGAAAATCCCATGGGCAGAGGACTCTGGCAGGCTAGAGTCCATGGGGTCGCAAAGAGACATGACTGAGCAACTAACACACACAAGATATAAGCAGTCTTTACACTGGGCTTTGTGTTGTACGAGGAAGGGATATTTAACAGCCCTACAGTTCATTTTTGTTTTTGTTTTTTTTTTACATAAAATATCTATGTTGCTCACTCTATTCTGCTGACCATCTCAAAATTGCAACAATTTCCTTTCAGGGGAACTCTATTTTGAAAGCTATTTTCAATATTCCAAAAAGAGATTTCTTAAATTTCAAAAAGGAAATTTCCATTTCTCTTAGTTAAGACCATGTAGGTGAGTATAGAAACTTCCATATTATATGAATATGTTAAAAGTCTTTTCAAAAGATGTAAGGAAAAATAATAAGAAGTTCTTGAGAGCAAAACAGTTGGGGAAATTGTACTCACAGAAGAATATCTCACTCTTCAGCCACATCTCATTCTTCAGCTACATTTGAAAAGACCCTGATTCTGGGAAAGATTGAAGGCAGGAGGAGAAGGGGATGACAGAGGATAAGACGGTTGGATGGCATCACTGATGCAATGGACATGATTTTGTGTAGGCTCTGGGAGTTGGTGATGGACAGGGAAGCCTGGTGTGCTGTAGTCCATGGGGTCGCAAAGAATCAGACACAACTGAGTGACTGAACTGAATAGCTACATCCTGACGATGAAAGGTAGCTCAATCAAGAATCAAATTCACTTCCCAATTAAAAATCTTTTTAAGTGTTCTGCTCAGGAGCTATCTCTGGGAGCACAAACCACTACATCTGCCATTGAGTCACATGCAATGTCAGGCTGAATTTTTTTTGTCCTTTAATGATTTTATTTTGGTCTCAAAAAAAAAAAAGGGAAGGCAAGAAAGATAACAAGAAAGAGAAGCTGTCAGAAAAATGAGCACATTCCAAAAACCAAATAAGCTGTCTTCCCCCAAAAAAGTATCACTTTCTTTGTTGTTTATCATACGCTAAAGTGATTTGCCTGTTGTTATTTCAGGAGGAACTTTCCATTGCATTTCCATTCTCTCAAGAGCCAGTTGCTACCCACCTCCTCAGTCTGTCTTGTTGCCATGGAAACAATGAGGTACAGTAGAACAAGGAGCAAAGGTAACAAGGCTTTAAACAGAAATAGTAACAAAGGAATCATCTGGAGAGAGCATGGAAATTGCTCTCCATCAAGCAAAATATATTCAGGGGGAAAACGCCTACCTTTACAATATGCCCTAAAAGAATAATTATTTAGCAGTAAAGACATTTTCAGCATCTCTGTTCAACTGATATTATTTTAAAAACCTGAGCAACAGTTATAGAGTATACATTACACAGTTTGAATTTTATTTACTTGCCTTCTTCATGTGTTAAAACCTTTAGTCAGTCTCATATAAAAGGAGATTAAAACCTGCCATGCTAAACTGATAAAATTGATTTCAGAGTCCTCACACTCATAAAGAAATCTCTATGGCTCAAGTTACCAAAAGAGGCAGTTAACCTAGAAGTCACTATACATTTGAATCTTGAGTCTGACCTTAGACAAGATTCCTGAACTCTTAATCTTTGTTTCCTCTTCTGGGAAATAAGATGATACCATTTATGTCATCGAGTTTTATATAAAGATTTGAGCTAATAAAAAGTTTGGTACAAGATAGGCATTTAATAAACGCAAGCATGGGAGCACCACAGCTGAATTCCTCAGCACATACCAACTAAATAGAGGAGACAGTTTACAGACTCATAGTGGGGGGCAAGACAGTTAGTGGTAAAAGATCCAGGCTTGACCTAAAAATTCCTGTGAATAATCCACAAAGTGGGTTATCCACACAAGCAGATAATCAAGTTTGGCTATATATGGAAAAAAGCTTCCACACCCAATCAAGATCAAGGTCTTGATGGGCATGATAATTCCAGGCTGTGGTCTGATGCTGAGCACGGGCAGTTCCGGCTTTCCCCACAAGCTCGACTAGTCAAGAGCACAGAAATATCACATTATAATATCCACCTTGTGGCAAAGGCGATCTGAGAGCAATGCAGACTCCTCCCTTCTTTCCACCAGCATGCAGACTACTAAATATTTGGTGCCACTGGTTACAGTTGATTCCAGAAATGCAGTGCAGCTGGAAAATATTTTTTACTTATAGTGGAAAAAGCCACTGTGATACACTGTTATGTATCAATTCAGCAAACAGGAAACCATTATGATACATATAGAAGTTGATTTTAAAGCAATAGAAAGCACACAGTTCACCAAACCCTGAACAGGAGATAAAGTCCATACTGGTACTACGATATAAAGTTATCTACAGTTCACATTATCATTTGTGATTACTAGCTATAGTGAAAAAAACTTGTTCCTTTTCTACAAGTTTAGCTAAGTGAGGTTAGAAATGTTTTGAAAATGTATATTTAAGTTTGTTAGTGAAGTCCTTTCCCCTTGATTCTTTTAATGATTTTACGAAATCTAAGAAAATGAGCTAACTTTAACCCTTGCACTTCTGTTGCCATGTATTTTTACCATACAAAATGACTTGGATACCCTAACACTAGGCATTCATTCAAAGTGAAAGTGCTGGTTACTCAGTCCTGTCTCACTCTTTGAGACCCCATGGACTGAAGTACGACAGGCTCCTCCATCCATGGGATTCTCCAGGCCAGAATACTGGAGTGGGTTGCCATTCCCTTCTCCAGGGGATCTTCCAACCCAGAGATCGAACCTGGGTCTCCCAGGTTCAATAAATATGTCAATGTAAATTAGCAGTGTTTGCAAGAAAATCTCCATTTAAAGGTACCTACAATGTGTTCTAAAATGCAACAGGCATTTTATCACATATCTTGTTTACTGTTCACAATGACTCAGTGAGGTGGATATGCTGCTCTTTTACAAATGAAGAAACCAAGGCTGGAAGAGGCTAAATCACCTGCCCGAGGGCCATACCTCCAGAAGTTAGAGCTAGGACAGACCTGCTGACTCCAAGCCAAGTGCTCTTTTCCTTGCCCTAGGGCACCTCATTGAACTCTATGAGTTGAATGCTAGGTCTTCCAGTAACTTTATTAAGTCACTCTTACTTGGTTTTTGATTTCTATGATGACACATGAGTTTTCTTTCCACTGAAGGCTACGACAGTGGTTCCAACTCTTAGGAGTTTTTAATACAGATGCATAATACCCTACCACAACCAACTTAATAGAATCTCTGGAGTGAGAACCAGGCATCTTATATATGCTTTCTAAGTGCTTCAGATGATCCTCATGTACAGCCTGGATTTAAAACTATAGCTTTAAAAGACTATATCTTATTGCACTTAGGGAGTCCAGACACTAAAATGGGAATGATGGTTAAAAGTGATAATAAGACACCAGGAATTATGAGACACATCCCAGGTTTATCCCAATTTCAAAATTTCTAGGGAAGAGTTTACTATATAAGATAAAGAAAAGTTAGATGTGTGATTTTAGGTGGTTGTTGATCAAACACTAAGTCGTGTCTGGCTCTTTATGACCCCATGGACTGCCGCACACCGGGCTCCTCTGTCCTCCACTGCCTCCTGCTCAAATTCATGTCTATTGAGCTGGTGATGCTACCTAACCATTTCATCCTCTGCCGTCCCATTCTCCTTTTGCCTTCAGTCTTTCCCAGGTCTTTTCCAATGAGTCGGTTCTTCATATCAGGTGACTCAAGTATTAGAGCTTCAGCATCAGTCCTTCCAATGAATATTCAGGGTTGATTTCCCTTAGGATTGACTAGTTTGATTGCCTTGCTCTCCTAGTGACTCTCGAGACTTCTCCAGTACCACAATTCAAAAGCATCAATTCTTCAGTGCTCAGCCTTCTTTATGATTCAACTCTCACATCCACACATGACTACTGGAAAAACCATAGCTTTGACTATATGGACCTTTGTCAACAAAGTGATGTCTCTGCTTTTAAATATGTCTAGTTTTGTCAAAGCTTTCCTTTCAAGGAGCAAGATTCTTTTAAGTTCATGGCTTCAGTCACCGTCTACAGGGATTTTGGAGCCCAAGAAAATAAAATCTGTCACTGCTTCCACATTTTCCCCTTCTATCTGCCATGAAGTGATGGGACCAGATGCCATGATCTTAGTTTTTTGAATGTTGAGTTCAAGCCAGCTTTTTGACTCTCCTCTTTCACCCTCACCCAGAGACTCTTTAGTTTCTCTTCACTTTCTACCATTAAAGTGGTATCTGCATATTTGAGATTATTGATATTTCTCCCAGCAGTCTTGATTCCAGCTTGTGACTCATCCAGCCCAGCATTTTGCATGTTGTACGCCGCATATACATTAAATAAGCAGGGTGACAATATACAGAATTGGTGTACTCTTTTACCGTTTTTGAACCAGTCAGGTTTTCCATGTCTGGGTCTAACTGTAGCTTCTTGACCCACACACAGATCTTGGGCTGCTCCATTACCTGAATCAAGTTGAAGTGAAATAGCCTCTAAAGCACTCTTGTATATAAGGCTTTGTGGTTTACCGTTATATTGTCACCCAACAGTTATCATTTGTCTCCCTCATGTGAAGGTGAGAACCGTACTGCACTTCCCAAAAAAATTGTGCCCAGGAAGTCAGCCAGTCACATGTCTGCAGTCCAGAAGAAAGTAGAGATGGAGGAAGATAAACAGCTTTTTTCAACTCCTATAGAGCCCCGCCTACTTCTCAGAGATCTTCCCTGCAATATCCCTCAGCAACTAGGTTCTCCCTCCCTGGCCACACAGAGATCAGCACCAGATAATTCAGAGTTTTTTCACTCACGCTAACAAAAATATCAGAGGGTAAGAGGGGAAGATAGGTTACATGAACATTTGTGTTTCTTAATCCATATATGATAGAATAATATATATGCAACCAGGTTTTAGAACATGAATAGGGTGGAGAAATTCTCATGATACATCATTAAGTAAAAAAATTAAAGATGCAAAATGATAATCAAGACTGGAGAGAAATACATAAAAATTACAGCATCAAAGTGCTATGGTGACAGATGGTCTTTATTTTCTTCATAGTTTATTTACTTTCCAAATTTGTATAGCAAACATAGAGTGTGTTGAAAACCAGAAAAAAAGTGTTATGCATATATGGAGTAAATGTGGTTATTATAAAAATTAGAATAACCATATGGAAAATTCCTAAGAACCAATGTTAAATAAAATGAAAAAGAATGCAAAGTAATAAATATCATGCAACTAAAACTATTTTATTACTAGACATAGGCAAAAAAAGGACTGGATGGAAAAAAAATATTAAGTAAATATATTCAGGTAGTGGGACTACAGATCACTTTTAATATTTAAATATGTAATTATTTAATATTTATATTCCTAAAAAGTTATAAGGAGAAAGTAGGGCTTTTTTCCTTTTAACTGGGAGTTTTTAAAGCATATAAAAACTGTCACACTCAACATACTCACTACTTATATTTAACAGAGATTAGCATTTCATCATATTTAATTCAGATCTCTGTATTTTTAAAGAATAAATATACAGTTAAAATTCAGTACCTTCTCCCTCCTCCTTCCCTTCTTTAGAAGTAACCACTATTCTTTAATTAGTATTATATTCACATGCATGTTTTAGAACTTACACTGCTTGTATATGTATCCATAAACCACATAAACTATTTTTTAATTGTACAGAATGATATCAAACCATACAAATGCTTTTGCAGTATGTTTCACTTTAGGGATGGTCTTGTCATGTTAATGTGTATAGATCTAATTCACTGATTTTAACTACTATATACTACTCCGCTGTATGAACCCACCACGATCCATCCATCCCTCTATTCACTGTTCATCAAACTTAGTCTGTGCCTGAATCACCTGGGGGCCCCCCAAGTATCACACTTAAATGAGTGAGCATAGCTGTTATTCCAGTAAAACTTTACTATGTTGTAAATCAACTGTACCTCAATTTAACAACAACAACAAAACCCTTTACTATAGGCACTAATACTTGGATTTCATGTAAGTTTTACAATGATATAACCTATTATTTGTCTTTGGTATTTTCAAATTAAAAAAGAATGTAAAAACTGTTCACAAGCTGTGCAGAAACAGTGAGCTGGACTTGACCCAGAGGATTAGAATTGGCCAAACCCCTGCTGTAGTTAATGAAGTTGAGTCATTTTCCCGTTTTTACTATTACAAACAGTGCTCCGTGAGCATTTGTGAGATGGTCTTAGAAAATACTCGGAAGAAACATAATTAAGTTATAATTGTACTGGGAATTACATCTCCAATTGTGCTGGGAATTACCACTTTGTTTTACAGAGTAATAATACAAAATCTGCCCTTATATGAGGTTCTGTTTTCTTAAAGCCCAGCCTTTTGTTGTTCGCCCATCTGGTGGATGTGAAGCAGTACTTCACTGCTGTTTTACTTTGCATTCCCTAGTCACTCCTGAGATTCAGCATCTTTTCAGTTGTCAACCATTTGCCTTTCCTCTTCCCTGAACTGCCTCTTCATATCTTGACCATTTTTTAAATTATTGGTGTGAAGTCACTTTTATATATTCTGGATATTGTCACTGAATTTTAGAAATTGAAAAAATAAAACCAATTTGAGGGGTTTTTTTAGCTCTGTCTATCGAAGAAGGCAATGGTACCCCGCTCCAGTACTCTTGCCTGGAAAATCCCATGGGCAGAGGAGCCTGGTAGGCTGCAGTCCATGGGGTCTCCAAGTTGGACATGACTGAGCAACTTCACCTTCACTTTTCACTTTCATGCATTGGAGAAGGAAATGGCAACCCACTCCAGTGTTCTTGCCTGGAGAATCCTAGGGACAGAGGAGCCTGGTGGGCTTCCGTCTATGGGGTCGCACAGAGTCGGACACGACTGAAGCGACTTAGCAGCAGCAGCAGCAGGACTTTTTTATATGAGGGGGGAAAAAAACAAACCTTTACTTAAAGTTTATCCCAGAGTCTAGCATGCAGAAGCAAAGTCAATAAGTATACTGCAGGATAAGTAGTAAACAGTGAGTCACTGTGATAGGGTGTCCAAGACATGTGTGAGCCATACCAGAAATTATCTGTGGGAAACCAAAAGTTTCAGCCACATTATTTTTGTCGGGGGGCGGGGGCAGGTGGGTCCTGTTTTGTTTTGTTTTGCCACACCGTTCAGCATGTGGAATTTTAGGTTTCCAACCAGGGATTGAACCCGGATTGAACCCGCATCCCCTGTAGTGGAAATGCAGAGTATTAACCACTGGACTGCCAGAGGAGTCGCCATGTTAGTTTTTTAAATGCAATTTTTGATGGTTCTGAGACAAAATATGAGCAAACACTCTGTAAAAGAAAATTTCTTCCCCTTACAACCAAAAAAAAAAAAAAGAGAGAGAGAGAAAGATAAAAACAGTGGTCACTTTAAAAATATGGCCTAATAACTTGATAGTTCTCCATGTCAGTAACAGTAGACCTGTTACACACCCACACTCTCTGAACAGGTTGGTCACCGCATGGGCATCTGAGCATCAGATGAGGCTGACCTGGGCTAGGGGAGTCACTGGAGGCTGGCAATGCTGCCTGAGTGAAACCAAGAGGGAACACACAGCTTCTCCATTTCTTTATTTCAGCAACAGGAGTGAAATTAACATGCAGTGCATAGCCTCGCAGAGAATAAAACACACAGGGACTTCACAGGATGACCGGGTTTTGCTGAAATACTGGGTTGAACTATCTGAAATTGCCATTTCTGTAGTTTAAAGAAAAAAAAGGTTAACTATCTTCTCTTCAATATACCTCAACATAACAGAAGAGGAGGAGAGTGCCAAGTTAATAATTAATTATTTGGGAGTCTATTGCACCAAAACTAGTCAATATAATGGAATTTCCTACTCGGATCCAAAGAAGAAACTCACTGGCAATGGAATTACTGACTCTTCCCCTTCTCATGTCGTTAGCTCACTGGCCAAACTGGAAATTAAGTTTCTCTCAGACTAAACAAGAGGAGTCCCTGACTAAGACTTGATGACTTTTTTCTCCAACTGATCGGAATTAAAGTCTCAAGAAAGTGGTTCCAGGCGTTCCTTTCCCTAAAGCTCACCTCCTCAACAACATGAATAATACTCTTAGAAATGGCATCTTGATCTGCTTACTCACACCCTGCTGTTAGGTCACCCAGGAAATGAGATAATAAAACTGCTGAAATTAATCAAGAGCATCTGTTATACTAAACAAATAAAGCATCATGGGTCTTTCAGAGAGAAGAGCAGAGCAAACTTTCCTCCAGGACATCCAGTGAGGCTGTCTTCTACAACTGCTGCTGCTGCTAAGTCGCTTCAGTCTTGTCCGACTCTGTGCAGCTCCATAGACAGCAGCCCACCAGGCTCCCCCATCCCTGGGATTCTCCAGGCAAGAACACTGGAGTGGGTTGCCATTTCCTTCTCCAATGCGTGAAAGTGAAGTCGCATCAGACTCTTCGCAACCCCATGGACTGCAGCCTACCAGGCTCCTCCATCCATGGGATTTTCCAGGCAAGAGTACTGGAGTGGGCTGCCATTGCCTTCTCCAGCGTTCTACAATGATTTCCTTCCAAACCTGTGGCTCAAAGAATCACACTAGAGAGGTAAAGAGTGGACTTGTGGACACAGCGGGGAAAGAAGAGGGTGGGAGGAATTGAGAGAGCGGTACTGACATATAGACACTACCATGTGTAAAACAGCTGGTGGATGCCACTGTCTAACTGGAGCTCAGCCCGGTGCTCTATGATGACCTAGAGGGGTGGGGTGGGGGTGGGGGAGGGTCGAGAGGGAGGGGATGTATTCATACATAGAGCTGATTCACTTTGTTGTATAGCAAGAACTTAACACAGCATTGTAAAGCAACCATCCTCCAGTTTAAAAAATTAAAAAGTCGCATCTGTTCATCTTTCCAGCTGGGAGCCAGGCAGCTCACTTACACTCACCCTTATTCCAGCTTTTCTAAACATATGTGCATCTAGTATTTCACTGGACTTCCCATTCTGAAACTAGGAAGTCAGACTATGTCACTGTACCAAGGAAATGTGTGGTGACCCAATGACTTGTGAATTTCTTTGATTAGCATCCCGAAGTACATGTATTAGGATTCCCAGCTAGCTTAGCTGGTAAAGAATTAGGCTGCAATGCCAGAGACCCCGGTTTGATTCCTGGGTCAGGAAGTTCCCCTGGACAAAGGATTGGCTACCCACTCCAGTTTTCTTGGGCTTCCCTGGTGGCTCAGACAGTAAAGAATCCCTGCAATGCGGGAGACCTGGGTTCAATCCCTAGGCTGGAAGGATCCGCTGGAGGAGGACATGACAACCCGCTCCAGTATTCTTGCCTGGAGAGTCCCCACAGACAGAGGAGCCTGGCGGGCTACAGTCCATGGGGTCGCAAAGAGCTGGACACGACTGTGTGTCTAAGCACAGCACAGCACGTTTATTAGGCTAACTGCTACCAGTCTCTGGTTTTCTTGTCTCCTTTTGTTCTCCCGTACTGTCAACACTGTTTCAGGCTGCTCCCTGAGGGTCATGGTTAATTAAATGAGACTGTCCTAAATAAAAGAAATTGAGCTGGAAGCTTTTAGAATTCTCTTCTCATCATCTAATTACAGGAAGAGCATTTATGGGCAGTCTAACTCTGGCTAATTCGCTCTCTGAATCTTTCACTATCATACAATTTGAACATCAAACCCTAAAACCACTGGGTGGGTATTTTCCACTGCTCTGGTGGCATATTCTTTTCAAGTTTCCCTAAAGTGGATTCTGCCAGAAGACTGCTTTCAGGCTACGGTAGCCAGAAAGTCTTCAAAAACCACATCCAAATGACTGCTCTTGTCCCCAGTGTTTGAGCATTCCAAGATTTTCATCACTCAATGGTTCCAGATAGAACCACTCACATTAAACATGGTTGAAAAAAGAAAGCTTAATCAGGAAACTATAGGCCTTCTTTAGTTCCCTCCCCCCAAACACTGGTTTCCGCACATCCCCGTCACATTGGACAATACCACCTCACCCACAATTGTATAACTGAGTGCCTTACAGTGATATGAGGTTCATCCTTCAATCCATCCAACCAGATTTTCATTGAATTCTCCCAGTTTCAGCATCTGGCCAATCACCCTTTCCCATCTCCACACCTACAGTCCTACAGGAGTCCTGCTAACTCCCCACAGTGTCTTTTCAGTAAGCCCATGGAAAAGACCTGTCACAGTGTCAAAGCAGCTATATGTGCTTAATTGCATGGAGGAAGATACTTGGGTGGCAAGTCAGAGCTCAAACTGGAGGAAGCAAAAGTTTATGGATAGAACTGGCTTCAGAAGTGAAGTGAGGTCGTCAGCACTACATCTCTCAACTCTCCACTGCGTGAGCTTCCTTCTCCATTTAGGGATCCCTAGGATACAGGTTTTTTGCATAATCAGCCAAATGACAGTCTCCAGGTTTTTTGTCAGGAAACTCCAGACCAGCTCCCTTCCTGCTTTCCAGCTCACTTGCCAATGTGATTCCTCTTTTTCCTCAGGTACGCAAACAGGTATCAGCAAAACTGCCTGAAGGAGTCATAACCTCAGGGCGGAGGGCTTGGGTTGCATTCTCAGCTCTGTATTCTGTGTTGTCTGTTCTTAGACAATTAATTTCACCTCTCTGGACCTCGCTGTCCCCACCTGTAGAATGCCACTTCTTCAGTAAGAAAAGAAAGAAAGAAGGAAAGATAGTGCCAAGTCATGTCCGACTCCTACAACCCTATGGACTGTAGCCTGCCAGCCTCCTCTGTCCTTGGGATTTTCCAAGCAAGAATACTTGAATGGGTTTCCATTTCCTACTCCGGGGGATCTTCCCAACCCAGGAATCGAACCCAGGTCTCCAGCATCGCAGGCAGATTCTTTACCGACTGAGCTATCAGGGAGGCCTCAGTAAAGTTTCCCCCAAGTGCGTGCCATCCCCAACCCAGCTAGTCATTTCCTCCAGACTATTTACAACACACTGAACAGCTCTCCTGACACACCAGATATGGAATGGGAGTGCTCCTGGAGAGCAGAAATTGTTTTATTTCTCTTCGTAGCCCTGGGTCAGGATACATCAGCTGCAGCCTTTTTCATTCAGAGATTTTCATTCAGAAGATCTAGATCTCCACCCCTCCCTTAATCTTTGAAACCACAGGATCTGTCTGATTCAGTCCACTGTTATCCAGATTTAGCCCTAAATAGGTAGACCCACCCTCTCTGTGTCCTCTTCTCCGAAGTAGTTCCTAGAATCCAGTCTCCACTGATTTTCCAGACTAACTTCTACCCTTCTCCATATCCAATTCTCCTTCCTCTGTATTATTCACTATATTTCATATAATCCCAAGTATTCCTTCCCTTTGTTTCTGAGCCTTGAAAATGCCTTAACTGCCACCCAAAATGGTAAGTTTCTTTTAGCTTTTAAGCCTTCATGCCTGACTATTGCAGAATCACCCCAGCTTGAGAGGAGCCAGAAATCAAGGGCTGTGGGTCGATCAAAACAGTGCCCCAAGCATGTAGCTGTCTCCTAAATGCTTTTAAGGGTAATGAATGGTAATGAATTCAGATTGATTATGTTACTATGTTCTGCAGTATATGCTACCACTCCAGATGAGGACAAAGGTCAATTTAAAAACTCTAATTCAGTGACTCTCAATGGGAGGGGGCAACTCACAAATGTCAGAGGGGGTGGCAGTGCTTGTAGTTTGAAAAAAAAAAACATATTCAATGTGATCATACAATCTTATACCTTTGAAAAGTGTTTAAAAAAGGAGTGTTTGTTATTTAAAACCCAAGCTATAGATTTGATTCGTGGCTATTTGATCTGTTCATCTTTTCTTATGTTCATAAGATCCCTACAATTTCAGACAGCTACTAAAATTCAAAAAGATTAAGTTAATTCTCCAGGATCAAACAGCTTAGGAAGCAGCAGGAGTAGCATTTGAACTTGAGGTTGCTCTTCATATGTCTACACTGTTTCTCCACAACAGAGGCAGCACGTGGCCGGGCCCCACTTAACTGGATTTGTACTCTGCCATTCTCCATCCAAGCTTGATGGAACTAGTAAAGGGCCCCATAGTATCTTTTGAGATGGCAGAAAAACTTTGTCCCACACGATGAGGTGAGTAAGACTTTCTAACAGTCAGCCAAGCAATTCTCGAGGCACCAGGGTTCAACCAACAGCCTGTGTCACAGAACAAGACCCAATGCCGGACTTCCTTCCCTACGCTGAAGAGTGAACGTGTATCCCAATCCTTCCCAGATAAGTGAGGTGGCTGCAGGATCCAGGAACTCTGCTGATCACACAGGCTCTGCTGACCTGCTTGGGAGAAACCAGACAGTCAATACAGACTTCTGAACGCCTTCTTATGTGCCACTCATATTCCAGATCAACGTTGCTGTTGAGCTTATTAGAGAGCCAAGAGAAGCCTCTGGGAGCTTTCAATACAGTGGGAGAGAACAGGTTATTTGAGCCCCCTGCCCTAGAGAATCAGAATCAGGCTTCCCTGGTGGCTCAATGGTAAAGAATCTGCCTGTCAAGCAGGAGACCAGGTTCGATTCCCTGAGTCAGGAAGATCCCCTGGAGAAAGAAATAGCAACCCACTCCAGTATTCTTTCCTAGAGAATCTCATGGACAGAGGAGTCTGGTGGGCTACAGTCCATGGATCACAAACAGTTGGACACAACTTAGTAACTAAACAGCAGCAGCAGCACATAATCAGATAACAGTAATTTTGCTTGAATCAACACAATCTCATTCTTATAAGCACATCCCACTGTTGCATTCTCTTCCTAATCTGCAGTTCAGGTCTCATATCATACTACCTTCTGTGTGATGACTTTATTTGAGTGGCTGAAATCATCCACTGCTTCATGTTTAGAATCATTTTCAAGAAAAGGCTTTGTGGGTGAGATTTCACACTTGGCAAATTTAAACTGCACTGTGGAGGCATAGAAAGCAGAAATAAAAATAGTTTTCAGGGCAGCTTAGGTCATAAATGTCGGTCTGATATAGAACTGACCTCAATAAAGACCTTGCTGAGAAAGTTGTAAACAAAGTGGCACATCGCAGAGCTTTGAACAGGATGTGTGCCCTGAATAAGGAAAATCTGAGCTTCCATCAGAAAGCTGAGATTCTAAGTACGGCAGGGATGGCAGTTTTGAAACACTTGTGAGGGGGTTTTGCTCTTAGTGAGTTTTTCTAATCACTACCCTTTTCTCTTTTTTAATTTTATTTTTATTTATTTATTTCTGGCTGCACTGAGTCTTTATTCCTGCGATAGTGCTCTCTTTAGTTTCGATGGCTTCTCTTGTTGCAGAGCATGGGCTCCAGCATGTGGGCTCAGTAACTGCAGCTCCCAGGCTCCCTAGAGGGCTTCCCTGGTAGCTCAGTTGGTAAAGAATCTGCCTGCAATGCAGGAGACTCCGGTTCAATTCCTGGGTCAGGAAGATCCGCTGCAGAAGGAATAGGCTACCTACTCCAGTATTCTTGGGCTTCCCTTGTGGCTCAGCTGGTAAAGCACTGGCACAATAGGTGTGGCGCATAGGTTTAGTTGCCCCAGAGCATGTAATCTCTTCCCAGACCAGGGATCGAATCCATGTCCCTTGCATTGGCAAGTGGATACTTAACCACTGGCCCACCAAGGAAGTCCTCACTACCCTCTTTTACTTTCTATACAAACTTCCCACCTGCCCCCCTGCCCTGCAACCCCAATTGTTCTTCTGTGAAAACTAAATTCCTGACTGAAGTCTATGGTCTCAGTCCAGTTCAGTTGCTCAGTCGTGTCCAACTCTTTGCAACCCCATGGACTGCAGCACGCCAGGCTTCCCTGTCCATCACCAACTCACAAAGCTTACTCAGACTCATGTCCATCAAGTTGGTGATGCCATCCAACCATCTCATCCTCTTTCATCCCCTTCTCCTCTTGCCTTCAATCTTTCCCAGCATCAGGGTCTTTTCCAATGAGTCCATTCTTTGCATCAGGTGGCCAAAGTATTGGACTTTCAGCTTCAGCATCAGTCCTTCCAATGAATATTCAGGACTGATCTCCTTTAGGATGGACTGGTTGGATTTCCTTGCAGTCCAAGGGACTCTCAAGAGTCTTTTCCAACACCGCAGTTCAAAAGCATCAATTCTTCGGTGCTCAGCTTTCTTTATAATCTTACATCCATACATGACTACTGGAAAAACCATAGCTTTGACTAGATGGACCTTGTCAACAAAATAATGTCTCTACCTTTTAATATGCTGTCTAGGTTGGTCATAGTTTTTCTTCCAAGGAGTAAGCGCCTTTTAACTTCATGGCTGCAGTCACCATCTGCAGTGATTTTGGAGCCCAAGAAAATAAAATCTCTCACTGTTTCCATTGTTCCCCATCTATTTGCCATGAAGTGATGGGACTGGATGGCATGATCTTAGTTTTCTGAATGTTGAGTTTTAAGCCAACTTTTTGACTCTCCTCTTTCACTTTCATCAAGGGGCTCTTTAGTTCTTCTTCACTTTCTGCCATAAGGGTGGTGTCATCTGCATATCTGAGGTTATTGATATTTCTCCCGGCAATCTTGATTCCAGCTTGTGCTTCATCCAGCCCAGCATTTCTCATGATGTACTCTTGATATAAGTTAAATAAGCAGGGTGACAATATACAGCCTTGACATACTCCTTTCCCAATTTGGAACCAGTCTGTTGTTTCACGTCACATTCTAACTGTTGCTTCTTAACCTCCATACAGGTTTCTCAAGAGGTAGATCAGGTGGTCTGGTATTCCCATCTCTTGAAGAATTTTCCACAGTTTGTTGTGATCTACACACTCAAAGACTTTGGCATAGTCAATAAAGCAGTAGATGTTTTTCTGGAACTCTCTTGCTTTTTCAATGATCCAGTGGATTTTGGCAACTTGATCTCTGGTTCCTCTGCCTTTTCTAAATCCAGCTTGAACGTCTGGAAGTTCACAATTCATGTAAGCCTGGCTGGGAGAATTTTGAGCATTACTTTGCTAGTGTGTGACATGAGTACAATTGTGCGGAGTTTGAGCGTTCTTTGGCATTGCCTTTCTTTGGAATTGGAATGAAAACTGACCTTTTCCAGTCCTGTGGCCACTGCTGAGTTTTCCAAATTTGCTGGCATATTGAGTGTAGCACTTTCACAGCATCATCTTTTAAAATTTGAAAGAGCTCAACTGGAATTCCATCACCTTCAACTAGCTTTGTTGGTAGTGATGCTTCTTAAGGCCCACTTAACTTTGCATTCCAGATGTCTGGCTCTAGGTGAGTGATCACACCATCGTGGTAATCTATATGTAAATCTTATCCATAAACAATGGTTTGAGGAGGGAAAAACATTTTCTCTCCACTGTGAAGAAAGGAGATTAAAAATACTTCTGGATAAGAGTAGAGTGATGAGAAATCAGAGAAGAGGTGAATAGCATTCCTGGTCTATTCCACCCCGCCCCAGACCCCTCCCATGTCCAGGCTCCGCCCCAAGGCCCTGCCCCAGTTAAATTCCCTGAGGTCATCTCAGAGGGAAGAGCTGCTACTGCTGCTGCTAAGTCGACTCAGTCTGACTGTGTGCGACCCCATAGACGGCAGCCCACCAGGCTCCTCTGTCCCTGGGATTCTCCAGGCAAGAATACCGAGTGGGTTGCCATTTCCTTCTCCAGTGCATGAAAGTGAAAAGTAAAAGTGAAGTTGCTCAGTCGTGTCCGACTCCTCCAGACCCCATGGACTGTAGCCCACCAGGCTCCTCCATCCATGGGATTTTCCAGGCAAGAGTACTGAAGTGGGGTGCCATTGCCTTCTTCCGAGAGGGAACAGCCTGTGCTTGAAATCTCAGTGAAGCAAGTTTTCTTAGAGCCCGCAGTTTTTCCAACAGATAAAGCTAAAGAAGGTGTCTGTGAAGAGCCCCACCCCCACAGCCGGGTGCGGAAAGGCAAAGCAAAGTCGCAGACCTGAAGGGTCTGCTGGTTGGAGTGTGGAGGGTGCACAGTTTGGAGCCGAGGTGGGAGGGCTGGTAGGGAGAGGCCATGGTGGACACAGCAGCAGAATCTGGGAGGGACTGGGGCTAACAGCCCTTGAGGACTAGAGGGCTCAAGGACACCTCATAGAGTGCCAGCTCTCTGGCCAGGGGCCAAAGGATTCCTCCACACCATTCTCCAAGTGCTGCCAGCCCTTCCCTATGAACTTGGATGCCACCCTGGGGAGGTAGGGAGGGGGCAGAAACCTACAAATGACTGGATCAAGGCAGGAAATGACTGGGTGGTCCCTAACCGGATAGCTGAACTGTCTCTTTTGAATCTGCAAGATTCAGTGGTCAGTTCCCAAGGAGACTAGGATGTCAAGGTAGAAATTGAGTTCAACTCCTTTCCCAAGCAGTTGTAAAGCATGTCCTTATACGTAACTGTTGGTTAAACCAGCGAAAATTTTAGCCTTCACCAGAGCAATAAATAAATCCAGAAAAAGAGGGCAGGAGGAATCTATGGAAGTGTTCCTTTTTTTAACATCTACAACACGATATATAAGCTACTGTGGTATTAGAACGTTTCTTGGAAATTTAAGCCATAGTCCCATCACTGAATATATGCCAATTTTTAAATTTTCCTGGTATTAAGAGTTTCTGTTTCAGAAGCTGGTTCGATCCCTGGGTCGGGAAGATCCCCTGGAGAAGGAAACAACAACACACTCCCCTGTCCTTGCCTGGGAAATCCCATGGGCAGGGGAGCCTGATGGGCTACAGTCCATGGCATCGCAAAGAATAGGACATGACTGAGCACGCATGCACACAGGCAAATGTTATAATTTCATTAAAACTTTAAAACAAATGAGGCTGAGCATTTCAAAAGGCAAATCTCATCAGGTCAGTTCTCCCCAGTGTCCACCCCATGAGGGTGGGAACTCATCTGCTTTTGCTTACCATTATAATCCCCACACCCAGCAGGAAGACTAGCCTATAGCAGGGCCTCATTCACTGAACGAATATAAAAACGAATGAGTCAATGTGATGAGACTGGAGAACTCCAAGTCTCCTTCTGGCTTTGAAATTCTGCAGCTACCTGAGCCACATTTCCCAGACAAAGGATGACAAGACCCCATGAAATTTAAGCTGATGAATCTTTGCTTTACTGAGAAATAGTTTAATGTGTTTCTGTCCTATTAATTGCCATTCTAGTATCACAAGTACATTTATACATACACTATAGGTTGCTGCTGCTGCTGCTAAGTCGCTTCAGTCGTGTCTGATTCTGTGCGACCCCATAGACGGCCTCCTACCAGGCTCCTCTGTCCCTGGGATTCTCCAGGCAAGAACACTGGAGTGGGTTGCCATGTCCTTCTCCAATGCATGAAAGTGAAAATTGAAAGTGAAGTCGCTCAGTCGTGTCCGACTCTTAGCGACCCCATGGACTGCAGCCTACCAGGCTCCTCTGTCCATGGGACTTTCCAGGCAAGAGTACTGGAGTGGGGTGCCATTGCCTTTTCTACACTATAGGTTAATTGACCTTATTTAATCCAGTTCTCGATCCCTGAAATCTAATTAGCATTAAGTTATTTAACAATTTGAAAGTTTGCACTTAGAACTGAGGTAAATGTTAGAGTAAGAATAAGTATAAAGCTTTCATGTTGCAATTAAAATTAATACATAGAGTTGGTCATGTTTTGTTCCTTAAGAAAAGGTATATATGGGAATTACATTCAGCTAAAATAGGATAATGCAAATTAATACATTTTCTTTCTCCCATATGGGTCTGTAGAGGAATTCATTTATGTCCACGACAAAACCTTTTCCCTAGAAAGAGTAAGAAGTAAAGCTCAGGTCTTCGACTTTTACCCCCTGATTGTTCATCTTGTACACATAAGCATTTTTATAGGTTTATGTCTTTCTATATAAACACCTTGTACTGCAGCAGTCCTCACATTTTCAGCAAATGAAGGAATTTAAAATTTTTAATTCTCTACAAAATGTGAACAAAATACTGCAAATTCTTGTTTCTCATCCACCAAAATCTCTCACACAGTAATTAGTCTTTATCAGCATCACCCTGCACTAAATAACAATCTAGTCTCCCTAAAAATAAATGCACAGGGGGAAATTCCTCTCAATGATGAGCAAACAGCAATTATTATTCCCTGTTATTAAAATGCTCTCAGTTAATTGGCACAGATAGTAGGAGAGAGATTACCTTAAAAGGCGGGATTCCAAAGGGGAGTTAGTCAGAGTTTTGAACCTTCTGGTCTAATTTAAAGGACAGTTTACAGAGAGATTCAGTAAATATTTGCAAGGAACCATTAACACTGAGTCAACAATTCAATTCCGTCAAAGAAAAATGTATTTAAATAATTGTAAAAAAACTCCTTTGATAAATGTTGAAAATGAATTATTTAGACATGAAAACAGCCCAAATGCATTCACAGAAGAAGTCTACCAACCACATTTTCTAAGCATTCTTTGTTGTATACACAGTTTATCATCCTGGACTGTATTTATAAGAAGCACATGTTTCCCCCCGCACTCCCCTACCCCCCAAAAAAGTGTGCTGTTTTCACTTGGGATTATTTTACAGGGATTTCAGTGAGCCAGTCCTTTCTTCGCATTTTTCCTGTTTTTGTCCCAGCAGAAATGGGATTTTACTGTGTGTCCTGTGAGCTGATAACACACAGCTTGGCAAGGTTTGATGTTGTTACTTTCATTGACAGGTTGGAGGCGGAAGGAGCAAAGTCAATGAGAAAGCTATGAGATTTCTCTTCACCTGCAAATGACAGATAAAGTTGGCCAGTGAACATGAAACAGCTTGGAAGGCTTCCTGGCTCAATTAAAATCCAACTTTGATGAAATATTTTGTTTAAAGAGAAAAATGGTGTGTCTCTAGTGAAAACTGTTTAGGACAGCTGGTGGGGGGTGGCGTGGAGAAGCAGGTGGTTGCGACTACCCCGAGGGCTTCAGAAATATTAATATGGAAACGTCTCACATTTCACTCCAGTTCAGGGCAGCTTCCTAACGCCTGGAGGAAGACAGAGCAGGAAATTCACAAGCCACAAAGCAGGGAATGCCTCCTCATTTGGCTAGAGTGGGGTCTGTTTGTCTGGGTCCCCATCTCAGCTTCTGTATTTTCTGTTAGCTCACAAAGGCACAACGTTCGAGTTTCAAAGCCGGCTCCTTCCTCCCCACATTGCTAAGACATAACATGTCATCAGAAGCGGGGTTTGCCAGAAGCCGTGATTTGTTTGTCTAGACTGGTCATTGAACTCTGTTTATTACTAAACAGCATGTGGAATGGGCCGCAAAATCAAAGGGGTTTCTGGGACCCCGGAAGGCCTGTCTGTCTGCGCATAGCCAGGGCTGGGCAGGGACACTCCTCTGTCTCAGTCTCCAGTCTGGAGAGATCTACCTTACCCAGGACCTAGAGACTGACCACTGGCCTAACCTTTCATCTTTTTTTGACCCAGGACATGACCCTAGGTCATTGGTTACCCCTAGAGCCCTCCCCACCATTGCTGGGGCAGCAGCCCTTGAGAACTATATTCTGGGAGAGGTCATGAGGAAGGATTAATGATTACCATTTGAAAATGGAACATTAGAAGAAAACGTACACAAAATTCACAGCAAAATAGTCTGCCCAAGGAGCAGAGGACCAACAACAACCAAAAAAATGCTTGTAAATAATACCCTCTTTTCAAGATGCAAATGTGGCACATGTAAGAACTCTTTGGGGGCTTCCCTGGAGGCTCACTGGTAAAGAATCCTCCTGCCAATGCAGAAGGCACAGGTTCGATCCCTGATCTGGGAAGATCCCACGTGCCAAGGGACAACTAAGCCTGTATACTACAATTATTGAGCCTGTTCTCTAGAGCCCAGGAGTCACAGTTACTGCAACCCAAGCTCCCAGAACCTGTGCTCTGCACCAAGAGAAGCCACCACAATGAGAAGCCCCTGTTCTGCAAGTAGAGAGTAGCCCCTGCTCACCAAAACTAGAGAAAAACCCGAGCAGCGATGAAGACCCAGCAGAGAAAAAAAAAAAAACCCTTCAGGTTCGTTTTTAGAAAGACACATAATGAGATGCATGGGTTCCTCAGTGGCTCAGGGGGTGAAGAAGGCACTTGCAATGCAGCAGACCCAGTAGACGCAGGTTCAGTCCCTGGGTCGGGAAGATCCCCTGGAGGAGGAAATGCAACCCACGCCAGTATTCTTGCCTGAAAAATCCGATGGGCAGAGGAGCCTGGCTGGCTACAGTCCAAAGGGTCTCAAAGAGTCTGACACAACTGAGCAACTAAGCAGCACCAGTTTTTTTATGGATAGTTGTTGTCTAAATTTTAAATAAAATAAATGGAGACTTCTGCTTTCTTTAGAAAATATGTACAACCTAGTCTTTTTTTTTTTTAAAGCACCTCTCGGGAATGTAAATTGGTGTAGCCACTACAGAAAATATGGAGGCTCCTTAAAAAACTAAAAATAGAGTTACTATATGATCCAGCAATCCTGCTCCTGTGCATACATTCAGAGAAAATTCTAATTTGAAAAGATACATGCATTCCAACTTTCAAAGCACTATTTACAATAGCCAAGCAACCTAAGTATCTGTCAACAGATGAGTGGATAAAGAAGATGTGATATACATATACAATGGAATACTACTCAGCCATAAAAAAGGATGAAACAGCGCTGTTTACAGCAACATGGATGGATTTAGAGATTGTCATACCAAGTGCATTAAATCAGACAGAGAAGGACAAATATCATATGATATCACTTATCTGTGGAATCTAAAGTGAAAGTGAAAGTGAAGTCGCTCAGTCATGTCCGACTCTTTGTGACCCCATGGACTGTAGCCTACCAGGCTCCTCTGTCCATGGGATTTTCCAGGCAATAGTACTGGAGTGGATTGCCATTTCCTTCTCCAGGGCATCTTCCCGACCCAGGGATCGAACCCAGGTCTCCTGCATTGTAGACAGACGCTTTACCGTCTGAGCCACCAGGGAAGTCTAAAGAAAGATACAAATGAACTTATTTACAAAACAGAAACAGACTCATAGACCTAGAAAACAAACAGATGGTTACCAAAGGGGCAAAGGGGTAGGGGGATAAATTATGAGTTTGGGATTAGCAGATACAAACTACTATATATAAAATAAGGTCCTACTGTATAGCACAAGAACTATATTCAGTATCTTATAATAACCTATAATGAAAGAGAATATGTATAACAGAATCACTTTGCTGTATACCAGAAATGAAAACAACATTGAAAATCAACTATGCTTCAATTAAAAAAAGAAAAGAAAAGCACCTCTGTTGCCTATAAAAATAGAATTGCTTGGACAAAAATCAGCTCTCCTGTGCTGATTTCCAATATTTGGAAACACATTGATTTTGTGAAGGAAGACCAATGACCCGAGAGAGCTCCTGTGAGGTCTAGGGTCTAAGGATGCCAGTCTCTAGCTGGAAAGGCCTAAGTACCTAACCCACATGAATTTTACACATTATCTAAACAGGATAAGCTCTCTAGTCTATATTTCACGTCTGCCTAGAATTCAAAATGATCACACAAAGGGATGTTAAGCAACACAAAACAGCACTTCCAAAGGAGGTCTACCTTCTGCACCGTGATAATTTCGTGGTCATTCATTCATCAGACAAAGAAATCAAAAGAGTCAAAAGCACCAGAACCCTAGAGCCATAGCCCAGGGCCTCCTGGCTCATCAAGGCGCACCAGCAGACTTGGCCTCCGCCAGTCCACTGGGCTGTCTATCTGCATCCCTAGGCTAGAACTAGACACCAGTATCCAGAGGGGTCAGCCATACACATGGGCCTGCAGGTACTCTGATAATTCTAGGAAATCCCAGAGGAAGTAGGGGGTGGAGAAAACCAGTCTAGATGCTCCAGGGCCCGTTTTGACCAAGGTCTTTGGGACATGACCTCCAGAAGCCCAAAATGAGTAAGAAGACCTCAGGATGTTGCCCCAGGGTATCTGGGGTGATGGCACATTATACCCAACCTGATGACCAGGAGTCTCTGGCCCAGCTTTGGAGAAAACAGCTAGTGAAGTCATGCCTTATTTCCATCATCAACTGTGTCACAGAAAGGCAAAAGCAGTTTTGTGATTAGAAGGAATCATAAATAATGAATGTACCATTCATGTCTAGGAATAAGATTCCATTTTGCCAGCCAGTTAGGGTACATACCCATGCCTTCTTCTTGGTTTCTTACCCTTCCTCTCCTCGCCTAACCTCACCAGGTAGGTGCCTCTAATGCTGAAATGCTGGTTGAATTAGCTTGAATAAATTCAGTTGAACTTTTAAAAGTTCTAAAACAAAGCAAAAAAGCAAATAGTCATTTTCACCCGAGTTCATACAACAAATCATTTTCATTAAAGTTTGAAGGGGATTTCAGATAAAAGTAGAAAGAGCAGATGTATGAGGAAGACTCTCACCCCCTCAGTTTTGGCATTGACTTTTTTTTTAAGAAGTCTTCACATAGGTGGTACTAAGTTATAATTTAACTCTCAAGTTAACTATAGGGGCCCTTGTCTTTCAAGTCATACAAACACACAAGGCTTTAATGATTTTTAACTGAGAAAAAAAAAAAAAAAGAAAACATGCCATATGAAAATCACTTCTCCCTCTAACACCAGTCCTCTGGCCACTCAAAGATTGGCCTCTGAGATCTTTATCCATGCATGAGAGAAACACAGGAAACTCTCAACAGCCCAGACACCTTTAAGTTTGACAAGCACAGGAAGGTTACAAGCTTAAGAGGTTCTGGTTGTGCAGTTAAAACTTTATTTGAACACCTGAACAATAATTTCCCTCCTAAAAAAAGGATGGTAGATTTTTAGCTAAGTCAGTTCTCAGTTTCAAGTAGACCAAATCTAACACGTAAACAGCTTCTTCCATCACAATAAAAAAAAGAAAAGAGAAATCCAGTCGGAGGAAACTCACAATAGTTTTTACAAGGAACTCCTGAGAAAGACATTCCCTCTTAAGGACTGTTAACATACACAGACTAGTGAGCATATGACATTTGTACATAAAATCATCCTTTAAGTGCAACAAAGGACTTACTCCTTTAGAAAGGAAAAAAAAAAAAAACTTGGGGGAAAAAAGAGGATCCTGATCATCACTGAATTATGGGATTTTAAATAACTTTCTCATTCTCTCTCATTTTCCAAGATTTTACACAAAGGCCAATTTTTACCTTTAAAATTAGGAAACAAATGTTTTTCTTAATCAGAGAAATCCTAGGGTAGAACCCAAGGTAAAGAATCAGTCTGAAGAGTGTGAGCCAGCCCATCCCTTACCTGTGTGCTTTAGAAAAAGGCCAGGCTTGGGGCAGGCCCAGCCAGTGGGAACTGGCAGAATTCCACCCTGCTTGCCCCCGCCAACAGGCTCTACAAACTGAGCATGCACACAGCGCCGTTTGCTCCATTTCTCTGTGGTCCAGACTCCCATTACATCGAGTTCTGTTTATGTGTTCATTTGTACCTTGCGTGGTCAGTGTCCTCGACCTTCACACACTGACCAGGAATTTGATTCCTAGTGCTGTAGAATCTAAACTGACCTTGACATTCCACTCAAAACCCCTGCCCCTAAAGAAAACACCCCAGACAGTTACAGCTTGAGAAACAGAGCAGTTTTACTTATGTTTTGGCATGAAGGAATATCAGGCTTCAATAAATAAAGAGTATGCTGCCACAGTCCATGGGGTATCAGAGTTGGACATGACTTAGCAACTGAACAACAACGATGCTGACAGGGGCAAATAAGGAGCAAATGCCTGCATCCATGTCTCCTTTCTGCACATGCAACTTAAAGACAGATCTTTTTTTTTTAAATTTTTTGGCTGCTCCTCATGGCAGGTGGGCTCTTAGTTCCCAGACCAGGGATTGAACCCATGCCCCATGCACTAGAAGCACAGAGTCTTAACCACTGGACCGCCAGGGAAGTCCCTTAAAGACAGACCTTTACTCACCACAATACTGAGTCCTCCTTAGCCTTACTATCCAGACCAATTTCTTTTGACTTTCAAAACGATGCCCTAACCATGTCATCTCAAGGACAATGCTCACACCTTGCTAAGTGGCCATACAAATCCCTGTGGCTGTGGGTGACACTGCCACCTTTAACGTTCATTCTAACAGGCACACGGACCATCCTTGAGGTTCCATGTTTTCCTGGAGTCTGAGTTTGAGAATACTCTGCCGCTTGGTCAAGTCTAGATGGTACACTCACAGCCCTTGGCTCTTCCCATGTTGGCAAAATCTCCCGGGTATCTACATCATCCATCTACATCATCTGAGGGGTACAAAAGTGACCTGATGGAGAAGGAGGAAAGGAAGAAAGGGCCTATTACCTAGCCAGGCAAATAAATAGGATTAAATCTGGCCATCAGGACTAGAGACACACTTTGCAAAGCTTGGTACAAAATGAAAACATTCTGCACATGTTTTGTTTTTAAGGTATTAAGAGTTTCAGGACAGCCACCCAGAACAGAAATCAAGTGTGGGGGCCTTCTGCACGCAAGGCCCTGTGTGACACACACACACCCAGGAAGCTGGCCCTGCTGGCTATCGGTGGGTCACTGACTTCCATGTCCAAATAAGCAGAGAGAAGAAAGCAGTGAAATAAATACAGAAACTCCAAAACAAGCCATCAAGAGGTAAAAACAAAAAGCTTCAAGTCCTAGGTCAGCCTTGAATTTGCAGATAGCTCAAGGCATTATTCAGAATACCTTTCTATTTTGTCATCTGGAAAATGGGGCATTATTAATGACAAACATCACAGTGTTATAACTCGAACTTGGCAGCTCCTGAATCTGCAAGCGATGAGCATGTTAAATATACCCTCGATCCAATTATGGAGAGCAGTTTTCATTATGACAGAACTGGATGGAATTCTAATCACTTTTTTAAAAAAAATCAAGCCATAATTTTCTCCCTCCAGTGTATTCATCGTGTTCAAGTAGACATTAGTTGTGAAATGAATGAAATTTAACTTTCTCTGGGCAGCCAAAGGCAGCATTAAGAGCCTCCACTTCTGGAACCCCCTGAAACAATCGAGACCCAAGCTCCCACCTGGAGCAGACCTCCCTGAAGAGCCCCAGAAATTCCTCATGCCAATTTTTACCTGGGGTTTAGCAGGTTCCTATATTCCAAAGCTCCCCACCAGGTCTCAACAGTGTGTGCATGTATTAGTTGCTCAGTAGTGTCTGACTCTTAGCAACCCTGTGGGCTATATAGCCCACCAGGCTCCTCTGTCCATGGGATTCTGCAGGCAAGAATACTGGAGTGGGTTACCATTCCCTTCTCCAGGGATCTTCCCAACCCAGGGATTGAACCCAGGTTTCTCATGTTGCAGGCAGATTCTTTACTGTCTGAGCCATCAGGTAAGCCCAAGTCTCAGCAGGAATCCTCACAACTAAATTTATGTACATATTTTTTAACCAGTTATTTCATTTTTGTGCTCAAAAAGTGGTTGGAGCCAAATTTTTAAACAAAATTCATAGAATTCAGGCCCTCTCCAAGTTGGATCCTCCATCCTTAATAAATGGTTAAAGAAAAGAGGTCCAGGCACCAACTATAAATCCTGCCAAAGCCAGAAACTGCTTTGCAATGTAAATCACTATTTTAGGAGAAAAGAGAAAGCATCAAAAATCTAAAACTGGCACTAAAAGAGTCCTGCGAGGTGGATGAATGGCTTGTGGAGCCGTAAAAACATACTCAGGCCTTGTATGAACACATCCTTGGCTTTCAAACATATGAGCCACGTCATTATAAGTGGTCTGGTATATATACTGCCTGGTCTTACCCACTCACACATCTAACCCACATACACCCACAGTTCCTCCTCTGGGGGACTAAGCAAACACACGACATTCCTAGGGCCTGTGACTAAAAGAGGCACTTCTTTATTCCCAGTAGCTATGTTTCATAGGGGAAAGGAAGAGAGGATTAGTCGACAGCCTACTGTGTGCTAAGTTCTGTGCTAAGTGCTTTCACGATGGTTAGTCCATCTCTTCTTCCCAAGGTAAGCTCCAGTGTAAAGATGAGAGAGTCTCTCAAGGTGATGAGCTGATCTGTAGTAGAGAAGGGACTCACACCCCCTTTAGCAGTCCCAAAGCCTTCTTTCCTCTCCTCCGCAGTGTGGTCCTGACACTCTGTGAGCCAGAGGCAGGACTCCTAGCTGAGCTGCAGACACAGCTAACATGTCAGGGAAGCGCCAGCTGCAGAGCTCAGGAGCTCACAATTTGTCCTCCCGCACCCCTAGCAGGAGTCCAGCCTGAAAACAGAACAGGAGAGAGGCTGTGGTGGTCAGAACGCTCCCGTAAAGCAGCGGGGTAGAGCAGCGGGGTGTCTGGCCGGAGGAGGTCAGGAGCAAGCACTGTAAATCTACCCACAGCCGGGCCAGCTGTACAGAGATGAGGGTCCCTGTCACCAGCAGTCCGTCAGCTGGTAACCAGCCCACGAGTGAAGAGCTCACGGCCTGGCTGAAAAGCTGGTTCTCAACTCATGGTTGCCCAGGGGCAGAATTGGGAGAAGAGAGAGTGAGGGAGTTTGGGCTGGACATATATACACACTGCTATGTTTAACATGGATAACCAAACATGGAACAATTTCTAGGACACAGAGAGTGAGTGGTCATTGCTAGATGTTACTATATACCAAGCACGTTCTGAAACAGACCTGGGACCCCAGAAAGTTCTCTCAACCCCAAGAGGCAGAGCCATGAAGCTCCCAACAATGGCCCAGGATTCAGCAGCCTCTCACACCGAGCACTCAGTGGTCTCGGCGCCATAGGGAAGACCCCCTGCTTGCACACCCCAGGCAGAGCATGATCCGTCCCACATTCCCGTGGCACCCGTGGCACACTCATGGCGGAAGTGGGTCCCTTCTCCTCAGCTGGTGCCTCTGCGTAAAAACCATCAAATCGCTGAGGCTGAAACCATTGGCAAATTCCCGGGGAGTGTTGCAAAGCAGGCACCGTCATTTCCTTTTATGATTATAATAAAATGCTTGGATGCAGCCAGGGGACTTGCCATCCCCCAAACCAATCTCTGCAGCTCCCCGCCATGGGAGGCCACCCTTCCCAGCCTTGCCCAGCGTGGAGCCCATCAGCTGGAGAACTGATTTTCCTCCAAGACTATCAGAAGATTAATGGTTCAATTTGCAGCTGCTTAATGGTGTTCTAGGGAGCCTCCCCCTGTCGTCTGCCTCTCAGCTGCCTGAGGACTCGTGGTTAATGGGGCAGGTGGAGAAGCCGTTTGTTTCCCCTTGACTGGGCGTGTTAACACTGATCTGTTTCTCTATCAGATCTCTATGTCTTAATCTCAGGCTGGCTGTGATGGAATGTTCCTCTCCCACATCCTTCTATCAAGGCCAGATATTGAATACCCAGAAACTGATAGCTTCAGCCAGTGCCCAGCTTGTGTTCTCCAAGGATCCAGTCCTTAAGGAAGTAGACATCTAAAACCAGCTTAAAACAATAAGAACATGTAACACCCCTCTACCAATATGATTGCTATCTTCTGCAGAACTGATAGTTCTGTCTGCACCTTTGCTAAGGACAGGAGAATTCATAAGATTAGACAAGAAAGGATTTTGTTTTGCTTGTTAGTTTCTCTACAACTTCCTTTCACCACCCATCTTTTTACACCCCTGTTCACTCTGCGTGCTACAGTTACTGAGACCCCTTTTATACATTTGTCCCTTTCAATAAAACACTGTTTCAGTGCCAGTAACACGATCGTATGTATATTTTTTATCTGAGTCTACCAAACAGAACCCAGAAAACTCTATACACAGAGGTAGACATCTACTCCTAGTGGCTGGCCGTAAGAGCCCATAGAACCGTGAAACTCCAGACAGCTATGGCCCGGCAGCTTCCTTGGATGGAGAAAAGCTGAGAGGGGTTTCTCACCTGGGTTGGGGGAAAAAGTGAGAGTTCCCAGCCAAGTAGTTGCACCTTCTACCGGGAGACTTCCATGGACTTTGCTCAGGGAGCACAGAGGTGCTGGGTCAGTTTGGCTGGCTACAATCGTCATGCTCTTTTTAGTAAACATTGGTTGCCTCCAGTAACTTGAGATGAAGGCAACGCGACTCCTCCCCACACTTATTCCCAGTGTAGATGTGTTGGGAGAGACAATTCCCCACGGCTCTCTCACATTCTGCATGCCCTGTCAGCAAGCTGAGACCATGCCCTTTGTTCTAGATGACCTGCCAATGCAGGAGAGATAAGAGACACAGGCTTGATCCCTGGGTTGGGAAGATCCCTGGAAGAGGGCATGACTACCTATTCCAGTATTCTTACCTGGATAATCCCATGGACAGAAAAGCCTGGTGGGCTATTGTCTATAGGGTTGCATAGAATGGGACACAGCTGAAGCAACTTAACACACACACCCTTCCAAGGATGTTTGTAGAGTGAATAGCCTTGGGAGACAGAGATTGTGTCTCTCCCCAGAGGTTACTTCAATAGTAAAAGATCTGGTTTCCCTAAACTCAGGTGTCACCTCCTGTGCCGTGATCCACTCCACACACAGGTAACATCTGGTCCTCTTAACACCCTCTGGGGATTGAAGTTTAAGGAACTGGTGCAAAACTGCTGATACTGTGGCTACTGCTATTGCTGTGGGTGACAAACTGTCCTCTATTTCTACCTCAAGAGTCTTGTGTCTTCCACCAGCATCTGTTAGCTTGTTTGCTTGCAAGTAGGGTAACATCTCAGGCCCTTCACAGTTCTTGGCACTGTGTGATAATGATAGCAAAAAATCAGGCCACATTTTAGCACACAGGCAAACTTTTATGAGTAATCAAGTGCCCCAAAGTCACATAATCTGTTCTTTTAATGAGGTGAGGTTCTGCCTCTCTACCCCTCAGGCACGTCCAAAAGTTCCTGGTTTACCCGAGGTTGATGTGGCAACATTCCATTGGCAAGATTCAGCTGATATTCTACCTGGATCAAGTGACAGAACCCCGCCCCCATCAACTAAACAGACACAGGCCTGGATTGCAGATCTAAGCCAAGAACACCACTCTGAAAGGTATTACGTTTCTGAGCCCATCAGAGTCTTATATTCAGACAAATACAAATGTATCTTTTTACCCAATGCACATAAATCAAATGGCAATCATCTTTCCAGTAAAAAGTTATTTCTGACATTCCTTATAATAATTGACAAATCATTCTCAGCAGATCAGATGGGTCTAGTGGAAGTGGCCAGAGAAGACAATGGCAACCCACTCCAGTACTCTCACCTGGAGAATCCCAGGGACGGGGGAGCCTGGTGGGCTGCTGTCTATGGGGTTGCACAGAGTCAGACACAACTGAAGCGATTTAGCAGCAGCAGCAGCAGTGGAAGTGGGCTTGCGGTAATAGACTTGGGGTGTGAATTCCTCATTAGGACCTTCCAAATGCGAACTTACTACCCCTGGAATAGGAATCCCATCTGGGACAGACTTCAAATGTTTACTCTACTCCAGGGTTTGATTAAAATCAGCAAATCACACACTTGATTCAAACTGTCTGCTCTGCAGTATATTAAAGTAAATTGCAACACTTTCAAGGAGGCATTTGGTTTTTGAAGATCCAGCTTCTGGGACACACAGATCTTTTCTCTTTCCTTCTCTGTGTTCCCTCTAATGCAGGACAATATTTGATCAGCTCTTCTTTGCTTATAGAGCCAGGGGTCTTTGGCCCAGTTGACCTAAAGATGACTAGCAGGTACAGCCCTGTATCACTCAGTTAACTTACACCCTTTAAACTCACATTAAAACCCTCATAATTCTCCCCCTTTCTCCTCTCTTCAAGCTGCCTATCTTTTTTGCCAGCCCCAACTCTTCACACACATTCATTCATTCAACAGCTATGTATTTCAACCCCTGTAGACACTATGTGGGTTTAAGACCCTGCTTGCTATACACAGGCAAATACAGTCAGCTATATACAGTCTATATACAGTCAGCTTCTGTCTTCTGGCTTACACAGATTCTTTCATCATTGATCGGACAGAGAGGAGTCATCATTCTTTTCTTTTGAAGATGAGATAACAAAATCTTTATGATCTGGTCACATGGTCACCTCCAAGTGCACTACCCAGACTCATGAAACAGCAAGACTCCCAAACCAATGAACATGCTCCTACTGCACAGTTTATTAAATTCATTTAAACACATGGCAAGGTACAAGGAAACCAGATGAGTTAGGTCAACTTATTTGGGACAATGTAGAAGCAAGGTGGAAGGACCCCACTACCTGATTGCTGGTTATGCAAGGCTCCTATTTTCTCTCTGTCTCCATGAGGCTTCTCTGCTAGTGCTGTGGTTCAGTTCAGTTCAGTCGCTCAGTCGTGTCCGCCTCTTTGCAACCCCATGAACTGCAGCACGCCAGGCCTCCCTGTCCATCACCATCTCCTGGAGTTCACTCAGACTCACATCCATCGAGTCAGTGATGCCATCCAGCCATCTCATCCTCTGTCGTCCCCTTCTCCTCCTGCCCCTAATCCCTCCCAGCATCAGAGTCTTTACCAATGAGTCAACTCTTCGCATGAGGTGGCCAAAGTACTGGAGTTTCAGCTTTAGCATCATTCCTTCCAAATAAATCCCAGGGCTATCTCCTTCAGAATGGATTGGTTGAAACTCCTTGCAGTCCAAGGGACTCTCAAGAGTCTTCTCCAACACCACAGTTCAAAAGCATCAATTCTTCGGTGCTCAGCCTTCTTCACAGCCCAACTCTCACATCCATACGTGACCACAGGAAAAACCATAGCCTTGACTAGACGGACCTTAGTCGGCAAAGTAATATCTCTGCTTTTGAATATACTATCTAGGTTGGTCATAACTTTTCTTCCAAGGAGTAAGCGTCTTTGAATTTCATGGTTGCAGTCACCATCTGCAGTGATTTTGGAGCCCCCAAAAATAAAGTCTGACACTGTTTCCACTGTTTCCCCATCTATTTCCCATGAAGTGATGGGACCGGATGCCATGATCTTCGTTTTCTGAATGTTGAGCTTGAAGCCATCTTTTTCACTCTCCTCTTTCACTTTCATCAAGAGGCTTTTTAGCTCCTCTTCACTTTCTGCTGTGGTTAGAAGGACCCAAATTGATGTGGGCCAAAGATGTGCCCTTGCTCTATCAGAGACAGGCACAAGTACACCTGGCCAAGAGCTGTAACCTACCAAATAGCCTCTGAACAACTATAGATTTTATTTTTCTTGGCCTGAACACTTGGATCCACTGCAGATGCTCATTTTATGATGACATAACTGTGTGTGTGTACATGTTCGGTCACTTGGCCATGTCTGACTCTTTGCAACCCCGTGGACTGTAACTCACCAGGCTCCTCTGTCCATGGAATTTTCCAGGCAAGAATACTGGAATGGGTTGCCATTTCCTTCTCCAGAGGATCTTCCCAACCCAGGGGTCAAACTTGAGTCTCCTGCGTCTCCCAACCTGGCAGGCATATTCTTTACCACTACATCGCCTGGGAAGTGAGCAAACCATATGGCTCCATCTTTCTATTCCTTCCTTTTCTAAAGGTGCCACTCTTATTTGTTGCATTATATTCTAATTTTTAACATATTTTACAGATTACTAATTTGCTTACTACCTATATGCAACATAGCTTCTGAATTCTTCCAAAGCCTCACAGCCCCTTGCTTCCTCATTCTCTGCGTGCCTAATATATCCACTGAGTTTTGCCTGTCTCATAAGCTACACGCTTACCTACATTGTAATGTATGCTTAACACATAAGTTTCAAAAATCCCATTTGTTTTTCTTACATGATTTGAAATTTCTCAAATAATTTAGTCACATCTGTTACAGGTATCCTAAATGAAATTGTAGATTACAAAGTGGTACATACAAAACACTTATAAGACATAGGAGCCGTGTGGGCTACAGTCCATGGGGTTACAAAGAGTCAGGCACAACTGAACAACAAAGCTAGAATAAGCAGGTACACGGCTAATAATTGGAAGATAACACATAAAAATGGAAATAAATTTACTGGGGTAGTGATATCATGAGTAACTACTGTTTCAAAACTTTAATATAATTTGTATAATATTTGCCACAACCTTGTTTTTAAATAAGCTGACATTCCACATATGGGATAAAATACCCCTTCCTGACAAAGTATTCAGATGGGGAGCAAAATAGCAAAACCTATCCTGAGTTTAAGGAATTTCATGAAGTAAACTGAACTATTAGAAAGCTGTATGGACCCTAAACCATTTATTTCCCTGGGGAAAAAAAAAAGGCTTTAACCAGACAGGTTCTTTACAGGTTTTGTAACACAATTTTTAGGCAACACATTTAGCCATGCTGTTTGCTTTTATTTTAAAGTAACTACTGAATATCACCAGAGGGACTTCCCTAGTGGCTCAGGGATGAAGAGTCTGCCTGCAATGCAGGAGACCCGGGTTCAATCCCTGGGTCGGGAAGATTCCCTGGAGGAGGAGATGGCAACCCACTCCAGCACTCTTGCCTGGAGAATTCCACGGACAGAGGAGCCTGGCGAGCTGCAGTCCACAGGGTCACACAGAGCCTAAACAGCAGCAGTAGCATGGAGTATTACCAGACCAGTAATGCTTGTCTGTCCTTTTAACAAAATTCCATCTGAGACTCCAAAGAAACATAAAGAAAATTGAAATTACTTGTGTGCTTTTGAGTAGAATTTTCCCCTTTACTTGGTTGACTAAAGCAAAATCTAATACTTTGTCTGCCTGTCTCTCTCTCTCCCCACTCTCTCTTTTTCCTACTGAGCAACTTTCCTATATGCCAATAGCCCTCTGTTATTATGATCCAGGTTAATCTCTCATATTCATATTTATAATACTATAAATCAGTCTCGCCAAAAAGAGAGATATAAAGGAGGACTTGGAACTTCCAAACTCTTTGAATTTTTGAAAACATATCTGCATTGTAAATTGAAGAAACGATTAATCGGTGTTCAAGATGTAGTATTCAGAAATAAGAGGACCTTGGTAGTTTCCAGCTAAGCATCTGCCAAACCCATTTGCAGTTTAGTGAGAAGTGAGCTCTCCTCTCATCAAACAGCCCAGTAATTTAGCTTCCCTGTGTGATGACATGAACAGAGAGACTAGTTCAAATCTTATCTTTTGGATTTTGCTGAACCGCCCAATTGGAAGAGTGTGTAACTTGAGCAAGGACAGATAGCCTTTGCTTGACATTTTCAAATGCCAAAGAAAAAATTCAAAATGTTCTCAGATGCTTAGGCAACCAAAAGTTCCATTAAACACAGAAAAAAGTTTTCAAGTTACATTAGGGCTTGTTCAGATAAAGCCTCTCTCCTAGAATTGTCACTAATACAGTTAGTGTTCCAACCAACATAGATTGTTTGCTTTACATCTTCTCACTATATCTATGTGTAGGGAGGAAGGGCTGTTAATCCTTCAAACTTGTGCTGACAAAATCATTAATGCTGGTACAAATCGTAACACAATTTTGTTTAAAATTTTAAACAAAAGAGGGAAAAAGGTTTTAGACAAATAGAAATTCTCATAGGAACTCTAAATTTAGTATTAGTAGGTAAATGATAGTAGATATGTGAATTTCATATGTGACATTAATAGTGATGACACTATATTTTTTAAATTAATGGTCTTTATACATTGAGTACAGCATTGTCATTGAAGTATTCACCTTAGAGGATATTTGTAACTGATCTGCCATAGCTTGCTACCATATTGAGATTCCTGTTGTAAATTTCTTTTAAGATATTTTACACAAAGAACAGAACACCAAGATATTATAATGGAGCCTTGCTGGATCACCTACTTTATTCACGAAACTGGACTCATAATGACTTTGGATGATTTATGAGAATCAATTTACCTTCCAAATAGAGACATTTGTCACAAGTGAGTATATCCAGAGAAAATGCCAGAGGGGCAAGAGGATTTTAGCATGATGTGAAGCTACTTTGAAAAGGCTAGCACTCATTTACTTGGATGACTATGTCCTAGAGTGTTGTAGCTATCGAAAAATAAATGAGGCCCTTTATCTCCTAGCCAAATGGAGACTCGGTTGGCGTGCCAGCTCACAGGACAGCTGAACTGAGGTGTTACAAGGACCAGAGGGCTTCCTGAAGGAAACCCTGTGGCTGTGGAGCTCAGGTACAGCTTTCTGGGTTCCCAGGTCTGCTTCAAAAGAGCTCATAGGATGTTCTCTGCAAACGGGCGGTTTACGTCCTCTGCCTCTATACTCACCCTGCATAGTTGAGACCCCCGCACAATGCAGCCCACGTTCCCTCACCACACGCCAGGTGCCAAGAAGAAACCCAGAGCCAACGAGGCCGTGAGGTGACCCAGTGCCCAGTGGCAGGTGGATGAAGAGTTACCATGTGAGGCAGGGCCATGCTTCTCAATCTTCCATTAGTTATCACAGCAACAAAAAAGGAAAGCCTGTGCCAAAAAAAAGATCACCTTGTTCCAGCTTGAGCCAAAGTGTCCAGTCAGCAAAGTGGCAAAATTGGTTTCTTTTGTTTTCTAGCCATGGTGGCACTTAATTTACAACTGTTCCTGGACTGGGTAAGCAGGGTCAGCTCAAGGGATAAACCATGCCTCTAGGAGACTCTTTGCTTCATCTCAGAATAAAGGAATCCCAAAGGCGGAACCCCAAAGGCAGAACCCCAAAGGCAGGCCCTGAACCAAAGTGCCCCCTACCAGGAGCTTGTGTTAGTTCCTCAACCCCTAACTCATTATGACCTAGAGAATCCAGGAAAAGTTTGTCCAGAGGTTTTCACTGCAATGTACTCCTCTCCCATTCTGGGATTTTATTTCTCCTTCATCTCATCACTTGTCATGTAAGATAACTATGACTTTTTTAGTGCAGTGAAAAAATGCCTTAGGGTCAAGGTCACTAGCTGAGCTAAAAGACACGGTCCTCCACAATTCAGTTAACTGCACTCAGGCTTCCAACGTTAGCCAGCTTCCCTCCATGTCTTCTCTCTGTCACCCCCACCCAGAGGACCACACTCCTTTCCGGTGAGTAATGCTACTTCTACTTAGGCCTAAGCTGAGCCTTCTCTGTGCTTCCTGCTCACAGAAAGCAAGGCCCTTTCTTCTAGGTTCCACCTTCTTACAGCTCCTGCTCAGGCTCTGGAGCCCAGGTTGAACAACACACCTTGGGCTCCATCCCAGAAATTCCCCCAGGAGCCCTGCAGGTGACCAGAACAGCTGCTGGGCTTCCCTGAGCAGCCTCCTCCTCCTAACGCACTGGTCCCTCTTTCTCCCCACTGGCTCTCCTTCTATAAATTCTCCTTTCCAAATTTCAGATCTTTTCAGCTTCTTCCTCCAGGGGTAAGCCTTCAACATTGCAACCAAGAACACCCCCAAACCAACCAGGAGTCACTGCCTATTCTATCCAATAGATATCAATCTACCCAACCCCTCCACACAGATAGACATGTGTAGATTAAGTCTATGTAAATGAAACCTATTTCCTGGTATGTGTTAATTTCCAAAACATCCATTGATAAAATTTATGGAGAAGCAAAGCTGTGGATTTCCCTCCTGACCTGCCAGAGTGCTAAAAAGCATAAGGACTAAGCCCTGATGATGGATAAATCAGTAACTCAACCAGGCATTCCATAAACATTAGGATTACATTCATTGATTCCTCTGATTGCCACAAATATCATGCTCCCCCTTACCTCTCAGTACTGATTCCTCCACTTTTTAAACACACCTGCCACACATTTCTCATCTTGAGGCCTCCAGGCTGCACGCTTCTTTCAGCATCTCTTGACACTTCCCTCCAAGTGACTGTACACACACAGAAAGGAAGGCTTTATACATCAGTTTAGAGCCAACTTTTACTCCAGACTGATGCTACTTTAAGTGCCTATCAGAGTTATCTAGGGATGCATTGTTTTAAATACAGATTCCTGGGTGGGTCCCATCTGCTTTGGATCCTAAGGACTTTCTTTGTAACAGGTCTGTGATTCGGAAGATGGCTCTTTTAGAAACACTCCTGGTTCTTTTAGAGTATGCGCTGCTGAAGCAAGCCATTCCTGGTTCTTATTAGGTGTTTTGCTGTTGTTGTTTACTCCCTAAGTCACATCCAACTACTTGCCACCCCATCATCTGAAGCCAGTCCGGTTCCTCTGTCCATGGGATTTCCCAGGCAAGCATACTGGAGTGTGTTGCCATTTCCTTCTTCAAGGGGTCTTCCCAACCCAGCGATTGAACCTGAGTCACCTGCACTGGCAGGTGGGTTCTTTACCACTGCACCACCTGGGAAGACTGTTAGGTGCTTTATTATATGGTAAATGCCTTAAGGCCGGGATGTCACTCCTGGTTCTCTTTTTCATCACCTGTAGGCTTATACAGTTCCGTCATACAACAGGCTGAATGACTTTCAGTGCTTATTCTCACAAAGAAGATGTTGCACTGATACTCTAATATCACACTGCTGTTTTAAGAATGACAGGCAAGGAACTGTTTATAAAAATAATCAGGGTGAACAGAGGAACTTCTAGTGCAGTGATGATAAATTCTCTTCCCCAGTTGCCACTGTCTTTTCTCCTAAGTAAAACTGTGTGTATAGCCTGGTCATCAGCCTCTCTGCTGGAGTTAGTGAAATGTTAACTTTTAGCCATTAGTTGAGAGAGAGCAGATCACTTACCTACTTTCCCACTCTTTAATCTCTGTCCCCAAATGATGCACTTCTCACATTCCTTTAGAATGACCTGGCTCCTAAAAGCACCACCACCCAGCCCTAAACCCAGTTACCCAGCTGAGGAATTCATAAACACCACCCAAGGCTCTACGAGAGTGAAAAAAGCTCTTGTGAATACCCACCCCAGGGTTTCCTGGCTACTCCTGGCCATAGAATGTGGGGTGAGTGCCCGTGGGTTACCCCAGGAACCCCACTGTCCATCCCCAATTCCAGATGATAAGGGTGAGCAGACAACCTAGCCCCAGAGCCATCACTGACGCCTGGAGATATGTTAACAGCTGTCTCTGTTTGAGATCTGATTGGTTTTAACTCTTCACTTCTACTAGAATTCTTATTCTCCAGTACCAGATGGATATTTTAAGGGTATCAAAACGTTTTTCTTTCTTTCTGCTTTAAACTTAGGTAAACAATTAGACCCTGGGGAGTTTAGAAGTTTCAGTATATAGTTGAACACTTCACAAACGGGTCCCAATGCTTCTGTGTAATGAATTACACTGTATTCAGGATTGAAGTTGATACCCATTGAATTAACTGTGCCAGACAATGTTATAAGCATGCTACATATATTATGACTTCTTAAAACAATATCCCTATAAGGTAGATGCTATAATTATGCCCATTTTACAAACAAGGAGAATGAAGCTTTAAGAAAGTAATAAAAGGATTTACTTATTTAGAGCCAGACTTCTACATGGACTGCACAATCATCTCCTCAGTTCAGATCAGTTGCTCAGTCATGTCCGACTCTTTGTGACCCCATGGACTGCAGCACGCCAGGCCTCCCTGTCCATCACCAACTCCCGGAGTTTACTCAAACTCGTGTTCATTGAGTCAGTGATGCCATCCAACCATCTCATCCTCTTTCATCTCCTTCTCCTCCCACCTTCAATCTTTTCCAGCATTGGGGTCTTTTGTAATGAGTCGGTTCTTCGCATCAGTGGGGCAAAGTATTGGAGTTTCAGCTTCAGCATCCATCAGTCCAATGAATACTCAGGACTGACTTCGTTTAGGATGGACTGGTTGGATTTCCTTGCAGTCCAAGAGACTCTCAAGAGTCTTCTCCAACACCACAGTTCAAAAGCATCAATTCTTCGGTGCTCAGCTTTGTTTATAGTCCAACTCTCACATCCATACATGACTATTGGAAAAACCATAGCTTTGACTAGATGGACCTTTGTTGGCAAAGTAATGTCTCTGCTTTTTAATGAGCTATCTAGGTTGGTCATAGCTTTTCTTCCAAGCAGCAAGTGTCTTTTCATTTCATGGTTGCAGTCACCATCTGCAGAGATTTTGGAGCCCAAGAACATAAAGTCTCTCACTGTTTCCATTGTCTCCCCATCTATTTGTCATGAAGTAATGGGACTGGATGGCATGATCTTAGTTTTCTGAATGTTGAGTTTTAAGCCAATTTTTTCACTCTCCTCTTTCACTTTCATCAAGAGGTTCTTTTGTTTTTCTTTGCTTTCTGCCATAAGGGTGGTGTCATCTGCATGTCTGAGGTTATTGATATTTCTCCTGGCAATCTTGATTCCAGCTTGTGCTTCTTCCAGCCCAGCATTTCGCATGATGTACTCTGCATATAATTTAAATAAGCAGAGTGACAATATATAGCCTTAACATACTCATTTCCCGATTTGGAACCAGTCTGTTGTTCCATGTCCAGTTCTAAGTGTTGGTTCTTGACCTTCATACAGATTTCTCAGGAGGCAGGTAAGGTAGCCTGATATTCCCATCTCTTTCAGAATTTTCCACAGTTTGTTGTGATCCACACAGTCAAAGGATTTGGCATAGTCAATAAAGCAGAAGTAGATGTTTTTCTGGAACTCTCTTGCTTTTTTGATGATCCAGTGGATGTTGGCAATTTGATCTCTGGTTCCTCTGCCTTTTCTGAACCCACCTTGAATATCTGGAAGTTCATGGTTCACATACTGTTGAAGCCTGGCTTGGAGAATTTTGAGCATCTCTTTGCTAGCGTGTGAGATGAGTACAATTGTGCAGTAGTTGAACATTCTTTGGCATTGCCTTTCTTTGGGATTGGAATGAAAACTGACCTTTTCCAGTCCTGTGGCCACTGCTGAGTTTTCCAAGTTTGCTGGCATATTGAGTGCAGCACTTTCACAGCATCATCGTTTAGGATTTGAAATAGCTCAACTGGAATTCCATCACCTCCACTAGCTTTGTTCATAGTGATGCTTCCTAAGGCCCACTTGACTTCGCATTCAGGATGTAAACCACATAGTTTGGTTAAAAATCATGACACCGCCCCCCACCATTCTGAGAATGGCAAAAGAATGGGGTGTAGATCAGCTATATTTTGACAAGAGAGGATTCAGAGAAAGGCCTAATATTGATTTGATTCATGAACAATGGTGATACTTGACATCCGTATTGTTAGATATAAAGGACACGAGTATGAAGGTCCAAAAGACTTGGTTTAGAAATTGGCTGATAAAGTTCACAATTTGTCAGCACAAATTAATTTACCTCCCCAAAGTTTTAATTCCCTCATCTGTAAAGTGAGGTGGTGATATCTACCCCGCAGAATAACAATCTAATGAAATAGCCAGTGTCTTAATGACTAGAGCACCGTGCTGAGCACAAAGAAGATCTGAATGAATTTGAGTCCCTTCCTCCTCCTCTCCCTTTGGCACTGAACTAGAGGTCCAAGATGCGGGTTTTAGTCCTTGTCTTGTTGGGCATCTTGGACATCTCTCTTCACGTCTCTGGACCTCAGGTTTCCTTGCCTGTAGGAAGAAAAGAAATCAAACTGCCTCTCAGGAAACTTACAACCCAACACTATGATTTGAACATCATAGGGTGGGCAGGTGGAGAGACCCTTGAGCAAGGGGAGGAAAGCAGAAATATGAAAGGGCAGGGAAGGCCATGGGGAAATCCACTTCAGACTGCCTGATCTCCAAGGACAAGACTGGCTCCCACACTTCCTGAAAACTGGTCTGGTCATGAGCATTTATTAGGGAAGCCCAAGTGGCTCAGTGGGTAAAGAATTGCTTGCCAAGCAGGAAATGCAATTCCTGAGTTGGCAAGATCCCCTGGAGAAGGAAATAGCAACCCACCTCAGTCTTCTTGCCTGGAAAATCCCGTGGATAGAGGAGCCTGGCAGACTACAGTCTATGCGATCGCGAAAGAGTCAGACATAGCTTAGTGACTAAACAACAACAACAACGTGGGCATTTATTACTCCAGTGTGAAAACAGATGCCTTCATGGCATGTCTACTTCCCTTGCCTCTGAATCAACTCCTTGCTAGTCGTCTACCCTCTCTTCCCCAGGAACAACTGCCCGCATGGTCTTCAAGCTCCAAAAATATCCCTTTCTTCTCTCCTATGCCCAAGCCCTGGATACTGCTTCAAGAACTGAGTCCAGTGAACCTCTTCACTCCAGGATGGGAATCACTGATAACACCCCAGTGACCCACTCTCTCGAGAGCTGCCCCAGAACCACAGGGATATATCGTGAGCTCTCTTCCTGTCTGCTGCGCCTGAAGCCCAATAGAAGTGTTGATGAGAGCCAACTCCAGGGGGCCTCGCTGCCATCACCCCGCCCCCCACAATAAAATCATTCACATGGTAAAAGGGGAGCTACCGAATCTCCTCCTTTAGCAAGGCCCTCCACAACTACCCCTGCTCCCAAAGCAGAGGGGACCCTCTCTCAATCCCTCAGGGCTTTGCAGCCTTGCCCTCTGTAGGACAGCATCAGGTACCCAAAGAGTAGGGGTAGAGAAGGGGGCGAGAGGTAGCCCACAGTCCCCGGGTCCCGGGTGGTGATGATGACACAGCCCTGGGGCAGACAAAACTCTCATCTGCAACACAGGCATTGATGCTGCTGAAATATACCAATAGCCAGGATCTTGACACTGGGCAGGCGCTGCCTGCTCTGAGCCCAGAGGAATTTTCCTGGCAGGAGTTATTCTTATACAAGCAGTTCCCAGGTTCTTCAGCGGGGTTTAAACTCCCAGGCTGTGCCGGCTGCAAGGAGGCCTAAGGATCAATTAATACAAATCTCTCCCTGGCAGTAAAGAGCACAGAGTTCCAGGAGGTGAACTGACCTGCCCAGCTCTGCAGAGCTCAGGCAGAGTAAGATCCAGGGCCCCACCCATGCTCCCCCTCCATTCGTTGCCTCCCTGGACCAGACTAAGCTCATCAGCAGAAGCAGGAAAAGACAGAGCTAGGTTCATGAGATTGTGCAGAGGGCCTGAAGAAAAGCAAGCAGAGAGCCCAAAGAGAAAGTTTCCATGTTAAGATCCTTCTCAGTCTTCTTTTGGTTATTTGTTTTCATGGGATTTTTTACCCCCTTTGGAAAATTATGAGAATATATGAGGCTGGCAGATGTGTTCCTGACGGTCTGGTGACAATAACTGCCTAGAAATGCAAAAGGTGCTTAGTAGTTCAGTTGTGTCTGACTCTTTGCGACCCCATGGACTGCAGTCTGCCAGGCTCCTTTGTCCATGGGATTTTCCAGGCAAGAATGCTGGAGTGAGTTGTCATTTTCTTCTCCAAAGGATCTTCCCAATCCAGGGATCGAACCCAGGTCTCGGGCATTGTAGGCAGATTCTTTACCATCTGAGCCACCAGGAAAGTCAGAAATGGGACAATGAACGAGGAGGAAGCCTAACACACAGTGTCCACCTTTCCAGGTGCTACACACTTTGTAGCCATTAACTCATTTAATCCTGACAACTCCACGAAGCCCTACGAGTTCATGGGCTATGAGTATGTCCAGGTCAGCACACTGAGGCCTAGGGAAATAAAAGTAACTAGGCCATGTCATCCAGCTATGTAGGTTTGATTACAAGTGAAAACTTGGTGGACGACTCAGCTCATCAAAGGGCCTTTATAATTACTGATTTAAACCCATTTCAGAGAGCCTCAATGTTTCTGTACCTTCTATACTTTCTAGAAAACCTGGAAGAGTAAGACATTCATATCAGTTTTGCAACCCGTTCGGAGACCTTTAATTGTCCAACTCCCCTAAAACTTAGCCCAGTTGCAGCTGCTTATAAGGCACTTGCCAAATGTGACCCCCCCACCCCCGCCCCGCCTCCCCAGCAACAGGATCGAACCTTGCTCTTTAGCCGTTATTTTACAAGAGACAAGGTCTCTTTTTGAACCCAGGAATTCCACTTTAGGGTTTTCTCAATTGTTTCTTGAATACTGATGGAGGATACTAAATTTAACATAAAAGAGGATAAGTCCAGAAAGCCATGGAGAGAAATGTTGTGTTCCTCCTGCTATTTCTTTTCTTTCTTTTCCTTTTTCTGGCCATGCCATCCAGGATCTTAGGCTTTGCTCCCCTAGTTCCTCAACCCATTGAACTCGTGCCCTCTGCAGTGGAAGTGCAGAATCTTAACTACTGGACTCCCAGGGAAGTCCCTCCTGCTACTTCTGAAAAGTCCCTCCTTCTTCTCTTTCATCTATAAAGCAAGTGAAGGGTGCTTGGTCTCTTCTAAAGGGTTGGCAAGCTCACCCTTTAAAAACTCCAGACCTCAGAGAGGCAGCCATGCTTACACTGGACAGCAAATTTAAGTATTAAGTGAAATTGTTTCTCCAATAAATATGCTAGTTTCTAAATGGTGTTTAAGGCAAAATCCTCTCCAGCCTCACCTCCCCACCCATCAGTGCCAGGCACAGCAATTCCTTTGCCCTCCCATCATAGGGAAACCACACAATAAGAGCCTTATTTCTGATAAGAGTATCTGTCACTGACAAAGAAGAGGCAATGTGTTCTTTATTGAGTGGACCCCTTAATAAGCAATATATAAAAGATTGTTAATTATAAGCCATCCAGGGTCCCAAGAACATACTCACATTTGCATTTCCAAAAGTTCCACTAGGCCCTTTTGAAAAGCTTTGCCCTGGTTGTTGATGGGCTGGTGGGGAAATAGCACCTAAAGGCACCTCAAGCATTAGCACTCAGCGCACAAGATGCAAGACGAGTATTTAAATTTCAATAGTACAGTCTCCAAGCCCGGGCTGCACAAGGAAGGATATTCAAAGCTAACGTGGCGTGGGCACCGTCCTGGATTCTCACCACTGGAAAAACTCATGTTGACTGAGGAAAAAGAAGGCAGTGTCCATGTTAACGGTGACTTTCCTGCCTTCCGTGCATTTGTGTCACAGCCCCAACACCACCTAAACAGGGTTTGGTTTTGGGATCATGTATAAAGGAAAAGGATATATCCTGTTTAGAAAAGCTCTGTTCTCTCTGGGAAATAAGGATTAACCTGTCAAACTAAAACCACTTACTGAAGCCACTACTTCAGATACGCTTTGTGGGCTCAACATACTGGGACAAACCTCACGTTTATATTTCATGTGACATAAAGCCTGATAAGATTGCTTGTTTTAAAAGAACAATGTGGGCATGTTCTTCCCACCATGCAAGGGATGTGCAGCATGTTCTAAAAAGATAGAAGACACTCTATACAGAATTCCTAATCCTGGTTATAATTTGGAAAACACAGCTAGGAGGGAGAATTTAGTGGGGGAATGGGGGAAGAGATCCCACTTGGTGAGCACCTTCCTGGCTTACAAAAGTAAATGAATACATCAGACACCCTCAGGGAAATGCAAATTTAAAAGACAATGAGACAGCACTACACTCCCATTAGAAGGGCAAAAAGCCGACACCACCAAGTGCTGACAAGAATGCGGAGCAGCAGGAACTCTCTTTCATTGCTGGTGGGAATGCCTGCTGGTACAGACACTTCTGAAGATGATTGGCAGTTTCTTGCAAAATCAAACATGCTCTTACCTACCGTATGATCCAGTAATTGGGCCCCTGAGTGTTTACCCAAAGGATATGAAAACTTATGTCCACACAAAAACCTGTACCTGGGTGTTTATAGCAGTCTTGTTCATAACTGCCACAACGTGGAAGTGACTCAAATGTCCTTCAGGAGGTAAATGGATAAATAAACTGCCCATCCAGATAATGGAATATTGTTCAATGCTAAAAATGAAGTGAGCTATCAAGCCATGAAAATGTGTGAAAGACATGTACATGCATATTACTAACTGAAAGAAGCCGATCGGAAAAGGCTACATATTGTATATTCCAAACAATGACATTGTAGAAAAAGGCAAAACTGAACAGACAGTAAAAAATCGGTGGCTGCCTGAGGAGTGGAGACAGATGGACAGGCATACGATGGAGGATTTTTAAGTCAGTGAAAATATTCTGTATGATACTTTAATGGATACGTGTCATTATACATTTGTCCAAACACACAGAACATGAAACACCATAAGTGAAACCTAATATAAACAATGCACTTGGGGCATAATGATTTGTCAGTGTAGGTTCATCAGTTGTAACAAATGTACAACTTGGGTGGGGATGTTGATAATAGGGGAGGCTATGGCATCCGGTCCCATCACTCCATGGGAAATAGATGGGGAAACAGTGAAAACAGTGGCAGACTTTATTTTTGGGGGCTCCAAAATCACTGCAGATGGTGACTGCAGCCATGAAATTAAAAGACGCTTACTCCTTGGAAGAAAAGTTATAATCAACCTGGATAGCATTACAAAAGCAGAGATATTACTTTGCCGACTAAGGTCCTTCTAGTCAAGGCTATGGTTTTTCCAGCGGTCATGTATGGATGTGAGAGTTGGACTGTGAAGAAGGCTGAGCGCCGAAGAATTGATGCTTTTGAACTGTGGTGTTGGAGAAGACTCTTGAGAGTCCCTTGGACTGCAAGGAGATCCAACCAGTCCATTCTAAAGGAGAGGAGTCCTGGGTGTTCATTGGAAGGAATGATGCTAAAGCTGAAACTCCAGTACTTTGGCCACCTCATACGAAGAGTTGACTCATTGGAAAAGACTCTGATGCTGGGAGGGACTGGGGGCAGGAGGAGAAGGGGACGACAGAGGATGAGATGGCTGGATGGCATCACTGACTTGATATACGTGAGTCTGAGTGAACTCCGGGAATTGGTGATGAACAGGGAGGCCTGGAGTACTGCGATTCATGGGGTCGCAAAGAGTCGGACATGACTGAGCGACTGAACTGAGCTGATGCATGTGTTGGAGCGGGAATTATGTGGAAAAGTCTCTGTACACCCCTCTCAATTTTTCTGTGAACTTAAAACTGCTGGAAATTTTTAAATGAAAGTTTTAGGAGCTATGTCAGGAGAGCATCTACCCCAGGTTTAGCAGGAGAACTCTCAAGGGACTGAGGCAGAAAGGACAATTGAATGATATCTACATGAACCATCTCTCTCTCCCTCTCTCTATCTGTACAAATACATATATCTGTGTGTGTGCGAGAGAGAGAAAGAACGCAATAGGGAACAAATAACTATTTGAATGGGGAATATTTCAGATTCTGTAACATGGAAATGGGTTCTCATTTTCAAACAGTTTTAGGCCAGCCATTGTTTGCAGTCATTGTGATCCTGAAGGGTTGCATGTACATCAGATTTATGTAAATCAATTTTTCCCTCCAGCGAGTCACAATTTCTTTCAGCTCTGAAGTTAATAATTCTATTACTGTGCTTTCTAAGGTGCTTTATCTTTATTGTGCTCTCTTCTTGTCTAATTTTCCCCAACATTCTGCCTTCCTCTTTTATTCATTCATCAAATATTTATTCAGCAAGTATTATGGGTCAGGCACAGTTCTAAGCATGGAGCTGTATTCATGTTTATTTGCCATTCTATCATTTTATTTAGAGTCTGAGAATATTTAGGATGATATTATATTGTAAGGGCACACACCAAAGGTGTAAAAGTCATGGTGATAACTTTAGAAATGGAAAAGATAAGAGAGGATTTAGCTGTTGAGAAGGGTAGGATAACAGGACAGAAGTAGTGAGATGGAGAAACTGGTGAGTCTTCTAAGTGTGGGCAGGTATAGCCTGAGATACTAATTTATCTCTATGTTTTCCTACCCCCTTTCTTTCTCCCACTTGTACCCCAGAGATTTTCCTGTTCTCTAGCCTATATCACAGAAGGAAAAAAATATCTATTCAAAGGAACTATTTCATTTTCAAAACATCTAATACCATTCAAATCTGTCAGAGGTTCTTAGCTAATGAGGACAAAGCATTGACCTTTCTTCTACATATACACGAAAACATGGAATCAAAAAGAGGCGGCATGCATACACTACCATGTGTAAATATGTAATATATAGCAAGTGGGAAGCTGCTGTGTACAGTGCAGAGAGCTCAGCCTGGTACTCTGTGGTGACCTAGGGGGGTGGGACGGGGGGTGTGAGAGGGAGGACCCACAGAAAAGGGATATGTGTATACACATAGCTGATTCAGGCTTCCCAAAGAATCTTCCTGCAATGCAGGAGACCCGGGTTGGATCCCTGGGTCAGGAAGATCCTCTGGAGAAGGAAATGACAACCCACTCCGATATTTTTGCCTGGGAAAGCCCTTGAACAGAGGAGTCTGGTGGGCTACAGGCCATGCGAAAGAGTCAGACAGGACTTAGTGACTAACAACAAGATAGCTGATTCACTTCAATGAATAGCAGAAACTAACACAACACTGTCAAGCAATCATACTCCATTTTTTTTTTTTTTTTAAAGAAAGAAGTGAAATTGATTTAGGTTCATTTCACCTAACTGAAAAATAATGCTTCACAGAATGACATGCCATTGAAACTTCTGCAACTGCTGTCTGCTTGTAAACTTGTAAATAGTGATGATTTGGGGAGGTAGGGAGGATGAATGGAGTTCTCAAATAATAACTCACTCTTGGTATCACCATATTGTTCCCTGACTTTTAAAAGTTCTATGTTAGGTGCTGTAGGTATCAGTGAAATGGCATGACTGCAATTATTAATGGCCCTCATCATAAAACGAATGTTCTCCTTTCCTCTATATCATACCACAGTGGATGGCTTTCCCGGTTAAAATGGTGAATTCATGTCACAGCATGGCCAGAAATCCAAGCCCACGCCCCTCTCCAGTACACTTTTCCCTGTCCTTTAATGAGAATTATACCCCAATACAGAGATTAACTTTACCCATGTCAAGTTTTGATCACTCCATTCACATTATTTAAGAGGAGAACTCCAAGTCTCTAAAAACTCAAAACCCCCAGGGGTTTTAGTGCACAACTGCTTTAAAAGAGCATGTGTTTCCTCACTAAGATATGAGCGATAAATATACAGATCTGCTGAGACACCAGCACAGTGCCTGGCATACAGTAGGTGCTCAAATAATGGTGGCTGAAATGAAGAAGATCAGGTGTCCTTTAAAGAGAACATATTCTTTGCACCTAATATGATCACTTAACTCTGGGGACTTCCTTGTTGGACCAGTAGTTAAGACATGTTGCCTCCCCATGCAGGGGGTGTGGGCTCAGTCCCCGGTCAGGGTGCTAATATCCCACAGGCATTGTGGCCAAAAAGCAAAGCCTGAAACTGAAGCAATATTGTAATAAATCAATAAAGACTTTTTAAAAAAATGGTCCATATTTTTTAAAAAATCTCTTAACTTTTCACATTATTATCAAGAAAATATACTCTGCTGGGATAGGCTTGCCCAGAACATAAAAAGGAATGACAGTTGGAGGTTCAAAAAGAAACTTGCCTCCAAAGAGCAAGAGATTCATGGAAAAGAATGCAGCTATACTTGACCACAATCACCCCAGTAAACCGGGGGCCACCTTGGCAGTTCCAGATAACAGATGTGTGAATAACTCTCATTTCAAAGACAAAAGAGCACAAAACATGTGGCGGTACTTAGCAGAGGGATTTAGAGCATGGGTTGGATTTGGATCACTGACTTTGGGCAAATTGCTGAGAGCAAGTCTCAGATTCCTCATCTACAGAATGAAAATCATATAGTTAAGGTTGTTGGCAGGATTAAGTGAGATCATGTGCTAAGAAATATTAATAAATGTAAGAGTCGGGCACAACTAAGCATGCACACATACACACCCAAGCAGGCAATCTACAGCACCTTCAGACTCCCTGTGTTGTGCTGTGCTTAGTCACTCAGTCGTGTCTGACTCTTTGTGGCCCAGTGGACTGTAGCCTGCCAGGCTCCTCTGTCCGTGGGGATTCTCCAGGCAAGAATAATGGAGTGGGTTGCCATGCCCTCCTCCAGGGGATCTTCCCCACCCAGGGATCGAACCCAGGTCTCCCGCACTGCAGGTGCATTCTTTGCTGTCTGAACCCCCAGGGAAGCCCCAAAAGACTCCCTAAAGCTGAACAGAAGATGTTTTTGAAAATGTACGTTCTTCTAAGAAAGGAGTCTGTAGTGTTCCGAATATTCACAAAGGAGTTTGGCACCTCCCCAGAATTAGGAATCACTGCCCTGGGGCATAGCAAACTCTTAATCTGAGTCTCATTTTCAAACCTAATTGTAGACAAAACTCCTTTTCTTCTTCCTCTTTTGCTTTAGCCAACACATGCTGGGCTTTTCAAAAGAATTTTACTTGGAATCTAAGGAGAAATTAGAAAGGGAAATAGAGCATATACCCAAAAAAAAGGTGAACATCAAAGTAGTTACAGCAGCAGGCTAGGCCTGCTCGCAGATTATGGGCCCAGACCCCTTCATTCCTTCCCAGCGCCTCTCTTTGGTCTCTTGGCAGATTCACTGTTTTCTCTTATTCAGAAGTAGAATTCTTTCTGCGAATTTGCCATCTGCTTGGATTTGCTCGTATACATACAGACCACAGCTTCTTTCTTAACTCCTGAGAAGAGTTTGTACTGTGCATAGTCGCACAGCTGTGTCTGACTCTTTGCAACCCCATGGACTGTAGCCCATCAGGTTCCTTTGTCTGTGGGATTCTCCAGACAAGCATATTGAAGTGGGTTGCCATGCCTTCCTCCAAGGGATCTTCTAGACCCAGGTATCGAACCCACATCTCTTATGGGTCAGATGGAGGGATCAGAGAGGTGACTAAGTAATATAAAGATATCAGATCCATTTGATCCCTGGATACGCTCTCCTCCCCTTCCCTTGTCATTGTCTGATCAAAATGAGAGCCTTCCTAAAAAGAGAAGGAAGCTTGAAAAATAGGGGAGTTTCTAAAAATCATTCATATCCAATCCACAAAAACTGACTGAGCCCTTGCTGAATGCCAGTCTCTGGAACAGGCTCTAGAAAGTAGGAAAATGAGTAAGATCAAAGTCATGTCTTTAAGAAGTTCTTAATCTAAGGAAAGATATAAGTGATAAACAAGTATCACTCAAAAGTGATAATATGTAATTAACTGTGGAATGGGGAGCCAGAAAAGGAGTAAGGTTGGGGGAAATGCATCTCCCATTGAAAGTATGACTTTCATAATTTTCATAAAACTATATCTGGGATCCACCTTTTCCTGACTACAACCTTTTATCTCATGCTTCTCTTAGACCCATAAGCCAAAGCAGACTTGACAAAACTTTGTGGAATCAGTGTATTTAATGGTAAAGACCAGAGATGAGTCCCCTTAGCATCTTGATTCTAGGGAAAGTAACTTCTTCCCACTTCCAAGGAAGAAGAAAAAGAGGATTGTTCTTTTTTCCCATAGACTGAGCCCTTGCAGTCTAATCTGTCCCTTTGCTTCCAGAATAGCTTGTTCAGCAAAGCTCGGATATTTGTGAAACAGAAGCTTCTTTGCCAGAGAGTAAGGAAATCTCGGGAGGTGAGTGCCTTAAGGTAGGAAAACCACTGGTGCGTAGTCTGCTTCCTGGGACCAGCTGGACCCCAGTCAACCCGCTACTAACAGGATGTTAGAAGCTCTCCCTCCCAGCCCTACTGCTCTCACCAAGAAGGACACACACTTTGTGCGCAGGCCCCAGTCTAATTCTAAGTCAACACCATTCTCCCCACCATCAGAGGACCCTCTCAGTAGGTCAGCGAGAGACTGTCACTTCAGGTGACAGCATGTATGAGAAAGGAAAGAGAACACAACAGCCCAACCCTGGGGTCCCCCAGAGGGAAAAGGAAAGGGATCCCAGAAAACTCCATTTTTATGGGCAGAAGGCACAGCTTTTCACACCTAAACTTCCTGGAACTCCCACCAACCCACACATCACCCACTTCACTCCTCTGGGCTCCATGCCCACCTTTCAGACCTGCACCAGGGCCTCCCATCTGCAACCCCCACCTGGACCACGTCTGTAGACATCACCACCAGGAGATGGATGTCATCTCACTGCTGCTGCAGCAGAAGAGTTTCTGATTCAGTTAACACTCAGGGCCACAACTGAGCTCTACAATACCACCCCCGATACACTTTTACACACACACACACAACCACCTCTCTTCTTTTACTCCTTATCTTTAGGATGGCTCCATTGAGATGGTTCATTTTGTGTCAACTTGACTGACCAGAGGATGCCCAGATTAAATGTTATTTCTGGGTGTGTCTGTGTGGGTATTTCCAGATGAGATAAGTATTTGACTCAGTGGACACTATAAAGATGATTGCTGTAGGTGGGTGCCATAGTCTAAATATTTGTATCCTCCAAAATTCATATGTTAAAATTCTAACCCCAAGGTAGTATTAGGAGGTGGTGTTTGACGAGATGATAAGGTCATGAAGGTGGAGTCCTCATGAACAGGATTAGTGGCCTTACAGAAGAGACCGCATGGAGCTCCTTAGCACCTTTCCACCACTTGAGGTCACAGCCAGAAGCTGGTGGTCTAAGCCCCAAAAGAGGGCTCTCACCAGAACCAGACCATTACTGGCACCTTATCTTCAACTTCCAGTCTCCTGAACTGTGAGAAGTAAATTTCTGTTGTTGTAAGTCACATAGGTGCTACTGCTGCTGCTAAGTCATTTCAGTCATGTCCGACTCTGTGCGACCCCATGGACTGCAGCCCACCAGGCACCTCCGTCCATGGGATTTTCCAGGCAAGAGTACTGGAGTGGGGTGCCATTGCCTTCTCCGCAGTCCCAAATAGGATCCCAAATAGACTAAGACGCTGGACATCGTCCAGTCCCCTGAAGACCTAAATAGAACAAAGATAGAGGAAGGAGGGGTTTGTTCCCTTTTTCTCTTGCCTCACTGATTGAGCTGGCACATCTCATCTTCTCCAACCCTCAGACTGGGACTGACACCATTGACTCCCCTAGCTCTCAGGACTCTGGAATCAGACCAAATTATATCCCCGACTGTCCTGGTGTCCAGGATGGCAGACTGTGGGACTTCTCAGCCTCCATAATTACGTGAGCCAATTCCTCCTACTGGTTTTTTTTTCCCTCTGGGAAACCCTGATAAATATACTCCAACATCCTCTGAGCCCCCACACTTGACAGTAAGAACTCACATCTCTCCCTTACCTCCTTCATCTGAATCACCCAAGTCCTGAGACTCAAGCCTCTAGACTTCTTGCCTAGAGGACTGCTATCATCTTCAGTTCTCTCTCTCTGCTTCCAGTCTGCTCCCAACACCTTTTCCAGATAATTCACCACAGAGCAGCCACACAAACAACATAAAGTTGCTCATGCTTAACATCATTCAGAGAATCCTAATGCCTAGGGAATAAAGTTGAAAGGACTCTGTGTATCATCTAAGACACTTTCTCATCTATCGTGTCAACTACTACCCAGCATCTGCTGTGCCCTACCCATGATAAACTCCTTGCTACTTCCCAAAATGGACTCGTTTACTTAGTCCGAACAAGAGAGACCTTATTGAAAGGATGGGGGTTGACACTTGAGAAGTGGGGAACCAGGGAGACTCAGGAGGAAATAGAAAGCACTGCAGTAGCATTCTAATGGGAACCATCTAGAAGGCAAGCCACAACTGCAGCGAATTATCCCCAAGTCCTCTCTCCAGCCCTGGACCAAGAGAACTTTGGTTCTAGGAGAAAGCACCCAAATGGCTCAGCTTCGCTCAGTGCCATGGTTGTACTGAAGTCGTAAGGGAGGATGAAGCTCATTCAGCTCTCCAGTAGGAAGGAGAGACCTGTACATTTCCTCCTGCCACTAATACCCCAGTAGGGAAGAGGTAAAAGACGAGGTTCGGTTCCAAAGGAAATCAACCTGGTATTAGGGAAAGGGTGCAGATGCTGGTCATTGGAAAGTAACAATTGTATATATCATAATCCTGCTTTTCTTCACACTTGAAACACTGCATCGCATACTATCCCCCCACTTCTACCACCCCCATGCTGCCTGATGCCTCCTTTCCTTTCCTCCCAGGCTTTGCCCTGCCATTATCACCTCCAGGAAGTCTTTGACCCTCAGAGTCAATGTTAAGGGCTCCTCATCTGCACATCTTATCACAGTTCTTATACCAAACTGAAATCGTTTCTTGGTCTTCTCCACAATTATGGGTTAACTGGACCCTTTTGAACTGACAAGGGATCTGAACCACTCAGGGTAATGATGAAAAAAAAAAATGTAGATGAGTTTCAAATTTAAAAATAGTAATCTGCCAAAAACGATTTTTTGGACTGCTTTACTAAGCCATTCTTAATGAAGGAAATTGAGGTTTCTCTGGGAATCCCTAAGACATTCTTGCATAGTTCCTGTGTCTTGAAGCTCTTCCCTGATTTGCATACTGCGGTCCTAGAACCAAATCGCATCTCACCTCTGATTCCTCACTGATAGAATTCAGCACCCTCTCATGACTATTCTTTCCAAGATAAAGCAAATAAACTCATTGAAAGCTTGCTTGGGATTCTTAATCTGTAGGCAATTTCTGTTTGTTTCATTATCTGCAAAGGATCTCAGTTTCATCTGTGGAAAGAAACAGACTAATACACTTCTATAGCCATCTTGTGTGCTTTTGAGAATGATTCACTCATTCTTAAACCATGTTCCTCCTAAATTAGTCTGGCTCTCCTCCAGATCCACTTCTTTAGAGGATATTGCAAATTTATTACAAAAGTGCTTGCTAAGTGAATCACTGATGGGCTTAATAAAGTCATTTAAGAGAGAATTCATCTATATTGAGAGGGCTTTGTCAGACACTGAGCCATATTAGGTGAATAACTCATGTTATAAGGGAAACAAAGGACAACATCAATCTAACAGTAGCAGGAATGGAAGACGTTCCAAAGAAAGCATCGGCAGAACTGTTGCTATTCTCATCTCAGAGCCAGAGTCTTAATCTCAGGACAGAATTTTAAGCTTATGCTTTGAAGTCATTCCTTCTACTCTAAACTCTTAGGAATTATAGGTAACATATTTTAAAAGACTCAATTTAAAAAACAGTAAGGGAAGGAGTAAAGCTTGAGCATGTACATTTGTTATTGTCCTTTAGTTGCTAAGTCACGTTTGACTCTTTGCAACCCCATGGACTATAGCCCACTAGGCTCCTCTGTCCATGGAATGGTCCAGGCAAGAATACTGTAGTGGGCAGCCATTCCCTTCTCCAGGGGACCTTCCTGATCCAAGGATCGAACCTGCGTCTATGGCGTCTCCTGCATTAGCAGGTGGATTCTTTACCATTGAGCCACCAGGGAAGGACGAGTTCATACATACACACATAAAAAATATCTGTGCACTAGGAATCAGAAAAAATGCAGTAATTCAACTAAAGCTGTGAGCTTGGCAGGCTCTAAAGGCAAGATAACTCCTCCACACTGCCGGAAAGCAAATATGCCTTAGTGGGTTGGAGATTGGATTGAGGCATTTCGTTTAAAGAGTTACTAAACATAAGTCTTTAACTCCTCCATGCATTTCTTAATTTGTGTTTTTTTTTTTTTCAATTGAATTGAGTTTTTATATATTTTGGATACTAACCTCTTATCCAACATGTGGTTCGCAAAATGTTTCTCCTATTCTGTAATTTGCATTTTTTATTTTGTTAATTTTTTTCCTGTACAGAAGCTTCCAAGTTTGATGAAGTTTCATGATTTTCCCTTTTAAGAAAGCATTGTAAATCAATAAAATATATGAACTTGACTTTGGGTCAGGTAAAGTAGTTCACAAGTGTATAAGACTCTTTCAGGGAAGATTATTAAAATACAGATTCTGGATATACTCTCTTCAAAAGATTCTGATTCTGAAGGTTGGGAGAGTCTGGAGGGAGGGGTGTTTGCATTTTTAACAGACAATTCTGATACAGGTGTTAGAAAGACCCTAATTTCTAAAATTTTGGCTGAGTAAAATTAATTTAGCCAGACAGCCCTGAGGAAATCAACACCAAAAATAAAAATTGAGCAGCCCAGCCTAGGAGCGATCTAGGTTGGAGCTATGACAATTCTAACTAATGAGTTAAATCTAGTCTAAAAAGCAAAAAACCTGGTTTCTATCCCAGTCTGCTGGTAACTAGCTTTGAGACTAGCAGTGGGGAGACCAAGAGTAAGGGAGGTGGTTGAGAGGGGATGGAAATTACTCTTCCTCTCTGGACCTCAATTTCTCACCTATAAAATAAGATCAGATTAATCCCTGCCAATTTGACTGTTCTTTGGCTCTATGAGTTCAAGAAATGAGAGTGTGGGCCTATGATTAATTTCATTTTTATGCATTCCCCCCCCCCAACCTTATTTCCTAAGAGATGACTATGGGAATTTGCAGAATAGTGAAACACCCAGGATGGGTTCAAACTGTTTGGGGACTGTTTCATTAGCATGAGGGCTGTGAGCGTATTTTGAAAGCTACACCAAATTGCTCCCCAGAATCAGATCTCCACCCTCCCAGTTGCAAAACTTATTCCCTAGGAAGCAACTTACCAAACTAATACAGTAAAGAAAATGCAATAGAGCTCCTCTCATTGTAAATAACCTTGGCAATTGCACAAGGCAATTTAAAACACAAGCGGGCGGCAACCAAGAACAGGAGAAAAGATTTGGTTCCCAACCTAAAATCTCTCTGATACAACCCAAAGCCAGTTGGCATACACAAGCTACAAGTCCTGGGAGATGCGGGCCCCTGGGAGAACTGTATGGTTGGTGGCAACTGGGACTCTAATGAAACAACCTTCGGAGAACAAACAGACTGTCAGACTGTTGGCTAATTCTTCTAAGAAAAGAGCGTTTTCTTTAAAAGCTGTCTTTTGTGAGTCTTAGATTGCTCTAGCCATGAATGTAGTGCCAAGTTGTTAACTCAAAGACCGAAGCCCCACATGCAATTGACATTAGGATACTTGATTTGTTCTGGGAGCCCTTTTATCAACACTTCACTTACTCCTACAGTGTGGACTGCAAACACTACTGTTTAAGAAATGATCTGCAAGTACCAGAATGGCTAATCCCCCAAACAAGGAGTTAATTGGCCCCTTGGTGATTCCAGTCCCCCACACAACAACCGGTAGCGTTTCTTTTCAACTGTAGAGGTTTGGCTCTTACTGCTCATCCGAAGTGCTGGGCCCTTCTAACCTGGATTTCTTTTTCTTTCTTTCCGCTTATGTTTTAGGTAGGGATAAAGAGAAAAGAAAGAACTAAGAAATATAATGGTCTTTCTCTCTTCATTTGACAGTAATGACAGGGTGTTAAACCCAGAGGAAACCAGGCCGTACAATGTCAACGAATCGGGAGGGCAGGTGGCCTTCCCTGAGGTCTTCAGCAAGAGAACAGGAAGCCTCCACTGAACAACAGACGTCTCTCGGTGTCTGGCCCATTCACCCAGTTCACTTGTGGCCCACTTTGGCTTGTGTGTTGACCTGAAACAGCATCAATCAGCAAATTGCTGACAGTAATCCTTTTCATTATCTGTATTTTCATCTCCCACCTCTGACCTGCAACAACTTCACACTGTCACTTCAGATTCTGGAGTTTTTGAACCCTTCTCTTGCCACTAAAAAAAATGAATGTTTTTCAAAGGCGTGAAAGGAATGTGACTGTGGAGGGGGTCATACAGCTGGAAGGACCTACGCAGGCCCCTCTGGCCCTGGGCTCTCCTCCCAGCCCCCTTTATCTTCTGTATCACCCCACTACCATCATTCAGCAGAAGTCCCTTGCCTCGGCAGAAATCGGAACGTGCCCTGAGATTTATATTGGCTTCCAGGTGGGTACATGGCCCTAGAACAACCGAGTTTGGAATTTCCTTGTGCTATTCTGGTCTTTTGCTTGTGAGAAGGGCCAGAGCAGAGTTAGAGGGAAGGCTTGCACTGATAGAGAGTGTCCTTTCCCCCAGATTTTCCAGGGCAGATGCAGTGTTGATCTCTACTTGTGAGAACCTCGTGGGGCTGCGTCTATTTCCTGATGGGTCTGTCCGTCCAGCTGCTTCCAGTGGGACTGGCCTGCAGCCTGGAGAGTGAGGGTCAGGAGACAGGATGCCGGGTCTGTGTCACTGTCTGAGCTGGGACAGAGACAGAGCCCTCCCAGCGCTGGGAACAGACATGACTTCACATCCCAGCTGAAAGATGCAATGATATTCTGCTGTGGGTTCTATTCAACAGCTCAGGGTTTGGTTCTCTGTCCTCTCTGATATTCTTGTCACTAAGCCAATGGCTTCATCAGAGAATTAAACAATCAACGATCCTAGGATAGTCATTTTTTGTGATTGGTAGTAACAATAGTAACTATGGGCTTCCTATACCAACCACTGGGCAAAAACCAAAAAGAAAAAAGAAACAGCTTTGCTTTTCTAACAGCTCTTCTCCCTCAAGTTTCTCTTTAAGTCCTTCTATAAGATTCATTCAACAAATATTCATTAAGCAATTCTTATGAGCTGGCAATAGGCTGGGGGTTGGGTTTGCTGGAGGATGATGAATTCAACACCATCTTAGCCTCAAGGAACAAATATCCTTACAAGATATTACAGAGGGCAGGTGTGCACATACCACTAAAGAGTCCTAAGTTCTATCACAGAGACCCGGAGCTCAATGGAAGGGAAGACTCTCTCTAGCTGAGGAGCAGCAACGAGGGTTGGGCTGTGTTGAGTTATCCTTGTGTGTACTTTATTCTCAGGAGTGAGCAGTGGATAAACTCTGCTGTTATAACTCAGTGAGCCTCTTGCTGTGCCCACTGCATCCCTTCTCCATACCAGGATGTAGTGGAATACGTGTTTTACAAAAAAATCTCACCTGCTTTAGTCTTTCACCTCCATGACAACAGATGAAAAAAGAGAAGCCAGGGATCTCTGAAACAGTTTGGAATAATATCTAATCATAAACCAACTGGTCCCTAAAGATCTACCTGCACAACACTGATACTCTGCTGATACCCACATGGAAACCGAAGGGGATTCCTGCCTGAGAACCAGGAGTGGGCTGCAGCTGTCTTCAATTCCTTACCTTAACTTCCCTCTATCAACAATGCTCCTGCCACACACCCCAGCTCCCCTCCCCAGCACCTGAAACATCACCTCCCTTCACTTTCCTTGAAGACAGACCCCTAACTGGTTCATTAAATGCATGAAACATATCACCATTTGGAAGGTTTATTTTCTTATCATCTTCCCATCCTGACTGCAAACTTCTTAAGGACGAGGTCCTTTCTGTCTTATTCATGATGGTATATACAGTGCTCAACAAGATGTCTAACACAGCAGATGTTTGAAGATTACTTGATACATGAATAAATGAGTAAATGAACAGAAGCACTGTTACTTTAGACAAGTTCTCCCACCTCTCTGGACTGTGGCTGCCCCACCAATAAAATGAGAGAATTCAAACCAGGATTCAGGTTGAATAATCTATGACTCTATGATTTTGCAAACTCAAAACTAGCTCCTCACCAGAGAACATCCTTGATTTAAGAGTTTTCCTAGTAGAGAGATAAAATAGGCAATTGATGGGAGAATGCTGGGCATTCTGAGCTTTTTGCTTTTTTTTTTAACATGAAAATTTGTGTCTGCTGAAAAGCCAGGAAACTGAAAAGAGGCCCTTCCCACAAGCAGGTGTGGACACCAGGGGTCCCAGGCTAAGTCTTAGGCACTGGAGGACACTCACAAGAAGACATTTGCAAAGTACTTTCTGATGGAGTCAAGGTCACCTCTTCTCAAACCCATGAGCTTGCGTTAAGTGCTCCAGTTCAGTGTTACTCCAGCACTGTCTTGTAGATCCTCAAAGTGGGTGGTCTGAACCTCTGCTTCTCAGCCTACCTCAGACTCAAACAAATGTCACATTAGTTCAAAACGCAGAGGCCAGAGGGATTGGCTGGATCACCAATGTTGGTAAATACAGTGGTTTTTGTTGTTGTTTTCTGTAATCAGCTTTAAGTAGCAGAAGCTCCTGTTCAGGACAAGGGGGGCAGTAAATGAAGAGCACAGAAAGTAATTTATATCTGAAACTGTTTAGTAGCCCTTGTGAAATGCAACAGTGGTGTCATTCTAATTCACAGCAGACCTAGTTCCAATTTTTTTTTTTTTAAATCACTCTTTTTCTGTTTCCTGTTAGCAATGAACATGGGGTTATTAAAAAAACAAAACAAAACAAAACAAATCACTCCACTGGGTTTTCTCAAGTGTTGATAAGGCTTGGAATATCCTGCATATCTCATGAGAAGAAATCAAAAGCCCTAATTAAAAGTTTTGTTCTCACAACCAAATCTTGAATCTGTGCCCTTTGGCTCCACTTCTCATATGGTAACTCATTTCTATCTTCCTCCGAAAGATAAGGCAACAGAGTGTGCAAAGAACCATTATCAGAAGTTTATTATTATTCTTTCTGGTTTTGAAAGAAAAAGTATTTCACTGTAACATAATACTTCAGAGATTGTGTTATGCATATCTGTGTGCCAGGGACCAGGGGCATACCCAGCAGGCAGTGAGAACTTGTTAAATTGAATTTCCCCTGAATTAATCACAGGTGTTCATCTAGGGATAGCCAGGTAGACAGAGGTGGTTTATTAAAGTTTAGACTCAGGCTGAATCCAGTGTCAAGAAACTGGAAATAGACCTAACATGGAATGACTCGACATATTTCATAATCTTTAGCAGGAATTTCAGATACTGGTGATCTGGAGAACTGCCCAAGGTCTATGCTACATACAAGCAAACTAGAAAATGCAAACCAGGGCTATCATGAAACACCAGCTTATTTCTCTGAGCAGGCTTCAATTTCTCAACCAAAATACTTAGTCTGACCGCAGGTCTGAATATTCAGAATTAGCACTGTCCCCGACATCTAGACCATATGCTCAGGACTACAAGCCTATAGTCAAGTTGGAGTTTTCTTAGCTATACTTGAACCTACATCCCCCTTGCCCAACAAACACAACACACACACACACACACACACACACACCATCCTAGATTTCACATTAATGGGAAGGTCCAATATTTTATAGAACTTAAGTATTGAAAACAGCCACTATAAAATTTTTAAGGTGATTAGCATTTAAAAGCTTCAAGACAGGAAAAAGATGATGCTGTTAAAGAGCTGCACTCAATATGCCAGCAAATTTGGAACACTCAGCAGTGGCCACAGGACTGGAAAATGTTAGTTTTCATTCCAATCCCAAAGAAAAGCAATTCCAGAGAATGTTCAAACTACCATACAATTGTGCTCATTTTACATGCTAGCAAGGTAATGCTCAAAATTCTCCAAGCAAGGCTTTAACAGTATGTGAACTGAGAACTTCCAGATGTACAAGCTGGATTGAGAAAAGGCAGAGGAACCAGATCAAATTGCCAACATCCATTGGATCATAGAAAAAGCAAGGGAACTCCAAAAAAAATCTACTTCTGCCTCATTGACCATGCTACAGCCTTTGACTGTGTGGATCACAACAAACTGTGGAAAATTCTTAAAGAGATGGGAATACTATACCACTGTACCTGTCTCCTGAGAAACTATATGCAGGTCAAGAAGCAACAATTAGAATAGATATGAAATAATGGACTGGTTCAAAATTGGGAAAGGAGTATGTCAAGGTTGTATCTTGTCACCCTACTTACTTAATTTTTGTGCAGAGTACATCACACGAAATTCTGGGCTGAATGACTCACAAGGTGGAATCAAGATTGCCAAGACAAATAACAACAACCTCTGATATGCAGATGATACCATTCTAATGGCAGAAAACAAAAAACTAAAAAGCCTCTTGATGAAAGTGAAAGAGGAGAGTGAAAATGGTGGCTTGAAACTCAACACTCAAAAAACCAAGATCACAGCATCCAGTACCATCACTTCATGGCAAATAGATGGGGGTAAAATGGAAACAGTGACAGACTTTATTTTCTTGGCCTACAAAATCATTGCAGATGGTGAGTGCAGCCACAAAATTAAAAGATGATTGCTCCTTGGAAGAAAAGCTATGACAAACCTACACAGCATATTAAAAACCAGAGACATCACTTTGCCAACGAAAGTCTGTATAGTCAAAGTGATGGTTTTCCTAGTAGTCTATATATGGATGTGAGAGTTGGACCATAAAGAAGGCTGAGCGCCAAAGAACTGATGCTTTCAAACTGTGGTGTGAGAGAAGACTCTTGAGAGTACTTTGGACAGCAAGGAGACCAAACCAGTCAATCCTAAAGGAAATCAGTCCTGAATATTCATTGGAAGGACTGATGCTGATGCTGAAGCTCCAGTACTCTGGCCACCTGATGCAAAGAGCCAACTCGTTGGAAAAGACCCTGATGCTGGGAAAGATTGAAGGCAAAAGAAGGGCGCGGCAAAAGATGTGACGGTTAGATGGCATCACTGACTCAATGGCTGGGAAAGATTGAAGGCAAAATAAGAGCGCGGCAAAAGATGTGACGGTTAGATGGCATCACTGACTCAATGGACATGAGTTTGGGCAAACTCCAGGAGATAGTGAAGGACAGGGAAGCCTGGCGTGCTGCAGTTCATGGGGTTATTGTAGGAAAGGGGACCCCTTCCAGGGCCCGAAACTGGGCTTTTGTCTAACACTCGGAAATGAATTGTCCAAGGAGACACATCTGCTGACAAAGCAAGAGATTTTATTGGGAAAGGGCAGAGAGCAGTAGGGTAAGGGAACCCAGGAGAACAGCTCTTCCACGTGGCTCACAGTCTCAGGTTTTATGGTGGTGGGATTAGTTTCCGGGTGGTCTTTAGCCAATCATTCTGACTCAGAGTCCTTCCTGGTGGTGCACGCCTTGTTCAACCAAGATGGATGCCAGAGAGAAGGATTCTGGGAGGTGGTCAGACCTGTGGTGTCTCCTTTTAACCTTTCCTGAACTTTTCCAGTTGGTGGAGGCTTATAGGTTCTGTGTTCCCTACCAGGACCTCCTGTCATAAAACAATTTATGCAAATGGTTACTATGGTGCCTGGCCAGGGTGGAAGGTTTCAATCAGTTTGCTTCCCCTAACAGGGTCACACAGTCGGCCACGACTGAGCGAACAACAACAAGACAAAAAAAAAGACATAAAAGACATACTGAAAACACAAATGTTAATGATATGGTGGACTCATCCAGGCAATCTCCTTTAATTAGCAAAAGTAAAAGTCTGACTTCTGAGACCTTTGGAGACCACTTAGAAATTTCTAGAATGGAAATAGTGTGAACACCCTTTCTGCTGGCAAGGCTTTCAGTAGTTACAACAAATTATTTAAAAATTCAGTTTTACCAGCGAAACAATACTCCTGTGTTTGGAAAGCTGTCGGGGGAGCTAGCATGAGGGGAAAAGATAACCCCTGAGCCCACCAGGCCACAGTCAGACTGAAAGTTAGCCCCCTGCGCGGCCCCCCCCCCCGGCCCCCCGCCAGCTTCTAGGAGGCCTCTCCACACTGGATGGATGGTGCCTGAAACAGGAAGGAAAAGTGATGCTGAGTGGAGTCCCTGTAGATCAAGGGCCTGCCCTGTGGCTTGTCCACCTCTTGATTACCCACGGTTGGGCGCCACACTGCCTGATGCCTCCTCCAGTGATGGCTATTTCTAGTTGGGCAAAGACATAAGAAGTGAAATTCTAATGGCCTAGTTGTCTTCACAACTAAAAAAGTTTTCCTGAAGAAGAAGCCTAAAAGTTGTGGCAGGCTCACAGCCTTTGGAATAATCTCTCAAGCTAAAGCATGCCTGATGTCTGTCTCCCCTGCCTCTGCCTGACCCAAACAAAACCAAAGTGATGCAATCTTGTTATTCTATTTGGCCATTTTGTGTTTTAAGAAACCCATGGAAAGCATGTAAGAACATTTGTTGCCAAAGAGCCACAAGTGTTCTCCCAGTGACTGAACTCCCATCCCCTCGGTTTTCTCTAAAGGAGTCTTGAGTTCTAAGAAGGACCAGACAGCTCTCCAGCCCACGAGGTAACATAGAGGCAGACCGTCTCACTCCAAGAGGCAGCAATGTGCAGGGAGTGGAAAGGGGGTTTCCCTGGACCACAGGCGACACTGAAGGGCTCAAGCAGGATGCTCCCTCCTCCTCTTCCTCTGCCTCCCATCCTTCTTACTCCCTCCCTCCCCCAATCCTCCTTTTTCGTTGTGAGAACAGAGGATCAAATTTATCAGACCCCTTCCAGCAAAGCTGGAGTGGGTTTCCCTTCCCCCAGGGCCCCTAGTCCCCCCACCTCCTTCCCTCCCCAGATTCATCCTGAAGCTCTGCGGCTGCAGTCAGGCACATTCCAAAAAGGATCCTGTGTATTTCATTGTCAGGGAGTTCTCATTAGCTGGCTGCTGGAGTCCCTCTTTTCTCCAGCTCTCCCTTAAAGGCAGGAGTCCTGGCTTTGTCCCCTTCTAATTTGCCCTCTCCGCCCCCTCACACCCCAAACCCACCACCCCTGGCACCCCTGCTGAGAACAATGGATGGGGAAGAAAAAGCATTTCCGGGATTAATCTCATAAATCTTTCACTGGCTTCCCAGAAGATTCTCTCCCCTGGAGCAAGCGGGGTGTGGGGGAGCCTGAGAGGATCATTCCTGACTCATTAGCACGTTTCCGCAATGTGCCAGCTGGATCATCTAAAAATTATTCAGCTACCCAGGAGGGAAGGCTTTTTGCCAAGCTGCAGGCTGACTCGAAGAATTTAATGCAATCCTCAAGCCTGCCGTCCCAGGCGAGGCTGAGAAGGCCATTCAGAGAGCCATTTCCTGACCCCCCGGGGAGGTCAGTGCCCCCCTGGAGTGGATGGATTCCTGAAGATTCTGCTTTTGCCTGCAGAGTTTCCTAAAGAACAGTCCATTGTGTTGCCTTTATGCATCTCTGGGAAGAGAGTTTATATACCTTCTTGTTCTGTCCCAGAGCCCTGGGAAATATTCTTACCTTTCTGTTTTCAGATCCCCTGATTTCAATCAGGCTGATAACACAAGCCTGGAGCGCTTCCATTCACTGTTTATTCTCTAAACAGCTTTTCTCTGTTCTGCTTTGGCCCTTCCCATGTCTAAAAGGGCTCCCCAGTAGCTCAGATGGTAAAGAATCTGCCTGCAATGTGGGAGACCCAGGTTCGATCCCTGGGTCCAGAAGATCCCCTGAGGAGGGCATTGCTACTCACGCCAGTATTCTTGCCTGGAGAATTCCATGGACAGAGTAGCCTGGTGGGCTATGGTCCAGGGGGTCGCAAAGAGTCAGACACAGCTGATCAACTAACACTTTCAGTCCTTGCTGAGGGCTTTACATACATGTTCTCATCTACAGTTTATACAATCAGACAGCGTCACAAAGTAAGTGCTCAATAGCCTATTTATAAATGAGGAAACTACGTTTGAGGAAAATTAGTGTTGTAGCCACACATTCCAGGAAACAAACTCACTCAGAAGGACAATGCAGATAGTGGAATGCAGTTTATTACACCGGCGGGCCCAAGGCAGAGTCTCCTCTTAGCTAAGGACCCCGACCAGTTTTTATGACAACCTTATATACCCTAAGCGTACATGCCCAAACCCACCTCCCCAAATTCTCTGAAACTAGTCTGAACAAAGGGAAAAAAAGGTACAATCAAAGTTAACCCATGATTCATATACCTTAAACCCATGATTCATATGCTTTTAAGCCTAGGTAGTTAACAGTGGACAATTATTAATAGGAGTATGGTCATACACCAATAAGCATAATAGAATTTATGATTCTATTGGGTTACACAGATAATCAGGGTATTCTTTTAGGCGATATAGAGTCTAGGTTTTGGAGAAGGAAATGGCAACCCACTCCAGTATTCTTGCCTGGAGAATCCCAGGGTCGGAGGAGCCTGGTGGGTTGCCGTCTATGGGGTCGCATAGAGTCGGACACGACTGAAGCGACTTAGCAGCAGCAGCAGCAGAGTCTAGGTACAAGCCCTGGGGCTCTTCCATGGTGGGGAGGGAGGGGTCTGGTTTTCCAGTTGGTGTGTTGTTTCCATAGATACTGGGCATGTAGTTCAAGTCCACAGTCTAGCCTAAGATGGAGTCCTGCTTTCAAGATGGAGTCTGTTCTGTTTCCTTCTTCATTAGGACTGTCATTCAAATCACACACCTACAAAGTGGATGCAAGGCATTGGAACCCAACTCCATCTGGTTCACAGGCATTGCTCATGGCCCCTTCACTAGGACACAACTTTTGAAAGAATGACATAGCTCAAGGACACAACGTAAACCAATTAGAATCAAATGAGACCAAGATGGCAGACAAGACTAGGCCTTGATCAGCAAGTGAATGACACACCCAGAGGTGCCACGACAGCGCCAAAGCACTGTCAAAAGACTCACGAGTGGGCGGTGGCCCAAATCCTGGAAATCTCCACCCCTTCCCCAAATACTGAGAATAATCCTCCCCCTCCACATCTCAAGGCCACACTCCCCCTCTGTGATGGCCCACACTCTCTCTGGGGAGTGTGCTTCTCTTTGAATCTGAATAAATCCTCTTCTTACCGATCACTTTGTCTCTCACTGAATTACTTCTCTAGATTCCTGTGATGTATTTAGATTTGGGGGAGGAGGGTTGGTTTATGGATATTCTTCAGAATGTGGTTTCATTTTGAAATATTCTAAGATTTGGAATACTTCTATATGAAGTATTTCTTCAAATACTGGATCTGTCTTATTCTTCTCCCTCTCCTCTGGCACTACAATTACGTGTACGTTGGGATTTTAACTATGTACTATATGTCTCACACATTTTCCACCCTTTTAGGGGGCATGTTGGGGCTTCTCAGGTGGTGGTAGTGGTGAAGAATCCTCCTGCCAACGCAGGAGATGCTGGTTCAATCCTTGTGTTAGAAAGTTCCCCTGCAGTAGGAAATGGTAACCCACCCCAGTATTCTTGCTTGGAAAATTCCACAGGTAGAGGACCCAGGCGGGCTCTAGTCCAGGGGGTTGCAAAGAGTCGGACATGACTGAGCACACAGGACTTCCACTAGGACACAAGGAGTCCAGGAAATGGACGTTTTCTCTGACACCCATGTCTGAGAACACGCTATGGAGCCTGGGCAATGTCCCCTGTCACCTGACCAGCTCTTTGAAGATGATGATGGCAGCCAGGATGGCCATGGCAATTTCTGCAAAAAGGCACAATTACAAAAGGAACTGAAGCGCTGTCAGAAACCTCCAGGCCAGGAACATACCTGTTCCTAACATAAAGCAGGGTGCCACATAGGTCCGGATTTCAGTGCTTTTGATAGTGAGAGGGAATTCCTCAGGCAATGGAGACAGCAGATCAGTGAAGTAAGGAGTATGGGAGCAGAAACAGAGGTGCCAGCAAAGACGAGGAGACAAGTCAGACCAGCATAAAACCATAGATATGGATAGAAGACGCGTACCTTTGCAAGTTCGAGGGGTGGGAGGTCAGAGATGGTGTGAAAGTCCCTCTGCTGTTGGATTCTGGTCTTCGGATTTCTAAAGTTCCCTCCTCCCCAATACTAACCCTCCAGTCATATGGACGGGTAGAGTGCCAGAGGCAAAGGAAGTTGAGTGTAGAGAATCGTGGGTGCTGAGTAGGAAAGACTTGATTTTGACACCTTTAGCTCTTCTGTCCCTAGTTTTCTCATCAGTTATATCCTTCCATCCTAAAATATTGAGAGCGTGCAGCGGATAGGGCTTTGTCTTAGCACTGGGAGAGAAACAAACCCTGATCCTAAGTGGCTGGCTCCCTGGGTTGCAAAACAAGAATCGCACACGTCAAGAGATGAATGGAACTGCTCAGACCCATATCCATCTGCCTGACACCACCCCCATTTCAAAGTCTAATAACCATCTTGAACATCAGTTCAATCACTCAGTCCAGTCCTACTCTTTGTGACCCCGCAGACTGCAGCACACCATGCTTCCCTGTCCATCACCAACTCCCAGAGCTTGCTCAAACTCATGTCCCTTGAGTCAGTGATGCCATCCAACCATCTTATCCTCTGTTGGCCCCCTGTCTTCCTGCCTTCAATCTTTCCCAGCATCAGGGTCTTTGTGTTTAAAAACAGACCTTGGTTTTTCCCCAGGATCTTGACCCAATCTTTTTCACTGTTTTTCTAACCATCCTGCAAGGCTCAGCTGGTCCTCCCCTCTGTGGAGACAACTTACCCATCCAGCCCATACTGACTTCTCTCTCCTCTAAGACACTTTAATCTCTGCCCCCCTTACAGAGGTGACCAGTCATCCCCACTTCAGTAAACAGCAACTCATACCACCCAACTTCTCAAGCCAAAACCCAGGACATCATCCTTGGTCTCTGCCTGTGCATCAGTCTGTGAACAAGCCCTGCCAGCTGCCTCTCCAACCCAGAGCCCAGCCTCCCCTCTTCCAGCACCACTTTTGCCACCATCACCCTCTGGGTGGCCTGGCCACCAGCCCCTCCGCTTCCACTCAGTGGCTCCCTCACTACTTCTCCGCACGCCAGCCAGAGTGATGCTTTTTAGATAAACTGGAGCAGATCATTCTCTGCTTAAAATCCTCAAATGTCTTCTCATTGTGTGCTGTGTGTGCTGAGTCACCTAAGTCGTGTCCGACTGTTTGCAACCACCAGGTTCCTCTGTTCATGAGATCTCCAGGCAAGAATGCTGGAGTGAGCTGGCATGCCCTCCTCCAGGGGATCGTCCCAGCCAGGGATCGAACTGCGTCCCCTGTGGCTCCCGCATTGCAGGCAGATTCTTTACCATTGAGCCACCAGGGAGGCCCATCTTCTCATCCCATCTAAACTTAAATCTGAAACTTCCTACCTGAGGCTATAAGGCTGTGCCTGACTAGGTGCCTATGTATGCCTCTGACAGCCTCCCTTACTTATCTGCCCCCTGCTGTGCCTAGTAGGCAAATGGACCTTCTTTCTGTCCCTCCCACCACTAAGCTTGCTGTGTTCTGGGGGTACTGAGCTTGCTATTATTTTCACCTAGAAAGTCTTGCCCCAGGTCATACCAGGATTGACTCTTCTTATGATTCAGACCTCAGTTTAAATGTTCCCTTCTCTGAAGATCCTTTTCTACATGACCAATTCAAAATAGCCTATATATATATATATATATATATATATATATATATATGATACTCAGCCATTTAAAAGAATAAAATAATGCCATTTGCAGCAACATGGATGGACCTAGAAATAATTATAAGTAAGCCAGACAAAGAGAAATACCATATGATATCACTTATATGTGGAATCTACATCATCAACATAAGATGATGACCCAAAATCTTAAAAATTATACAAATGAACTTATTTACAAAACATAAATAGACCCACAGACACAGAAAACAAATTCATAGTTACCAAAGAGGAAAGGGGGTAAGGATAAATCAGGAATTTGGAATTAACATATTCACACTATTATATGCAAAATAAATAACCTACAAGGACCTACTGTATAATGCAGGGAGCTATACTCAATGCTTGGTAATAACCTATAAGGGAAAAGAATCTGAAAAAGAATAAACACACACATATATATATTATGTTTCACCTTGCTGCACACCGGAAACACAACATGCTGTACCAACTAGAATTCAATTTTTTAAAAAAACAGCCCATCAAGCACTTGCAAAACCATCACTGTTTAATTTCGTCACAGCTCTTATGACCAGATTTTTCTTGGTTGCTGATTTATTTACGTAATTGCTAAACCCCTTCTACACACGTCCCATTAGAGTGTAAGCTTCATCATGTGCCCTGTTTCATGCCATTTTCCCAGTGCCTAGGAAAGCACTCAGTAAATATTTTCTGAATGAATTAATGCAGTACAATATAAGTTCTTCTAACTAGAAAGTGGTATCGCTAAGACAGAAGACCTAATAGGAGTTGAGCCATGAACGAGGTCTAGGATTTGCGCTGTGAAAGGGAGCAGGCTGTGCATTTCTGGCCAGGGATTTTGCCCAAATACACACTCTGTGACACGTAGTAAGAAGCATTAAAGCCTTGACACAAACCCAAGCAGCCCAACTTCAAATATAGAACCAAACTTCACCCTCTACTAATAAGCTGAGAATACTGTATTCATTCAAATGTAAGATGATGACCCAAACCAGAGTGGAATTGGAATCAAAATGGAGGGGGCATGGAAAGAAGAGGAGATGTGAGGGCATTTAGAGAGAGGAGACAGATAGACAACAATTCATCTAGTATAATCAAATTGACCAGATATAAATTAGAAGTAGGAGGAGGAACCAAAGGTGAATTTGAGGACTAAAAATCAAACTTTAAAACATGGGGGAAATGGACTTCTGTGGTGCTCAAGTAGTCAAGAATCCACCTTGTAATGCAGGGGACACAGCTTCGATCCCTGGTCTGGGAAGATTCCAAATGCCTCAGGGCAACTAAGATCTTGAGCTACAAGTACTGAAGCCCGTGAGCCCTTCCTCTCATGCCCCACAACAAGAGAAGCCCCTGCAAAGAGAAGCCCCCACCTCTCAACACAGAAAGCCTGCACGCAGCAACAAAGGCCCAGCACAGGAGAAAAGAGATGAATCTTTTTTAAACGGGGGGAAATGGTGATGCCATGGACTGTCAAAAGGGTGACCCAGATTGTGTGGGAAAGTCAATCATGTTTTAGGAGAGTTGGGTCTGAGGCGGTGGCAGGGCCACATCTAAGAATCCTTGAGAAATGCGGACTGGTGTCTGAGACTGAGATCAAAGCCAGAGCAATGGGTCTTCGAGTCATCTGAATAAAAATCTTCGAGGATCGTGATATATTCCAAAAGAGGAGAAGACTGAGGGGACAGTTCGAATGTCTCTCCCCTCCAGTTTCAAGAAAGAGAAATCTGCCCAGGCTAGAGGTGGAAAGGCAGCCCAAGCACCAGGAATACAGAATGTCCTCCCTGAAGAGCTGAACAACAAGCTGGAACTTCAGGGAGGAAGAGTTTCTAGGTAGGAAGACAGTCCAGACACTGCTCAAATCAGGCAGGGCACGTGTGCTGGACAGAAAAGCGAGAGACCAGTCAGTGCTAGATGAGGAAGGAAAGAGAATCAGGTCCACAGTGGGGACAGATAGAAGATGGGAAAGAAGCCAATGAGGATATTCAACTGTATGGTCAGAAGACCCAGGGTGGGAGAATCAAGAAGCTAAGGGATGAAACTTCAAGAGTCCAGGTGTGGCCAGAGTGTCTTGTGTTGAAAGGCCGTCAAGGAGAATAAAGTCTCTGAAAAGATGATTGGTGTTTCCAATCAGTGAATTCTCATCGACAGTTGGGAGCCATTTCACCTGAGTGGGTGGCACAGGAACCAGATTGCTTGGGTTTTTATGGAGGAAACAGAACTAAACTAAACTAAAAAGAATTGCCTCAAGAGGAAGAGCTGCAGTAATAATTTTACACTAATATTTTTAGTGTTCTGTGAGACAATGAATGAGGTCATTGGCTAAAAGAAAAAAAAAAGAAAGAGGGAAGGGTCAGAAGAACAGAGAAGTGTTTGCGTACTATGGAGACAGCACAGAGACTAAATCTTCAGATATGATGGTTATTTGAAAAGTGAAAGATGCTGAGTACAGTTATTTGTTCATTCAATAAGCACTTTTTGACCACCATCTTAGGCAAAGAGGTATGGCCATGAATGAGACAGCTAGCCTTTGGGCAGCTAGCTGGGGTGGGTGGTCACTGTAGCCATCAGAAGACTTGTCACTACTTTCCTATAACACATTACAAGTTGGAAAAGCATCTTCAGTTCCATTCAGTTCAGTCGCTCAGTCATGTCCGACTCTTTGCAACCCCATGAACTGCAGCATGCCAGGCCTCTCTGTCCATCACCAACTCCCAAAGCCCACCTAAACCCATGTCCATCGAGTCGGTGATGCCATCCAACCATCTCATCCTCTGTTGTCCCCTTCTCCTCCCGCCCTCAATCTTTCCCAGCATCAGGGTCTTTTCTAATGAGTCAGTTCTTCGCATGAGGTGGCCAAAGGATTGGAGTTTCAGCTTCAGCATCAGTCCTTCCAATGAACACCCAGGACTGATCTCCTTTAGGATGGACTGGTTGGATCTCCTTGCAGTCCAAGGGACTCTCAAAAGTCTTCTCCAACACCACAGTTCAAAAGCATCAATTCTTTGGCACTCAGCTTTCTTTACAGTCCAACTCTCACATCCATACATGACCACTGGAAAGCACATAGCCTTAACTAGATGGACCTTTGTTGGCAAAGTAATGTCTCTGCTTTTTAATATGCTGTCTAGGTTGGTTATAACTTTCCTTTCAAGGAGTAAGCGTCTTTTAATTTCATGGCTGCAATCACCATCCACAGTGATTCTGGAGCCCAGAAAAATAAAGTCAGCCACTGTTTCCACTATTGCCCCATCTATTTGCCACGAAGTGATGGGACTGGATGCCATGATCTTCGTTTTCTGAATGTTGAGCTTTAAGCCAACTTTTTCACCCTCCTCTTTCACTTTCATCAAGAGGCTCTTTAGTTCTTCTTCACTTTCTGCCATAAGGGTGGTGTCATTTGCATATCTGAGGTTGTTGATATTTCTCCCGGTAATCTTGATTCCAGCTTGTGCTTCCTTCAGCCTAGTGTTTCTTATGATGTACTCTGCATATAAGTTAAATAAGCAGGGTGACAATATACAGCCTTGACATACTCCTTTTCCTATTTGGAACCAGTCTGTTGTTCCGTGTCCAGTTCTAATTGTCGTTTCCTGACCTGCATATAGGTTTCTCAAGAGGCAGGTCAGGTGGTCTGGTATTCCCATCTCTTTCAGAATTTTCCACAGTTTATTGTGATCCACACAGTCAAAGGCTTTGACATAGTCAATAAAGCAGAAATAGATGTTTTTTCTGGAACTCTCTTGCTTTTTTGATGATCCAGCAGATGTTGGCAATTTGATCTCTGGTTCCTGCCATTATTTCATTCAAACTTGATGACATAGTTTGAGGTCAATGTTGGAAAACTCGTTTTTCAGGAAAAAAAAAAAAAAGAAAGAAAGAAAGAAAACAGGCTTGGAGATGAGAGGACATGTTAAAGGCTCCACAGCTAGTTGCTGTGAGAGTGAAAAAGAGAACTCCTGTCCGCAGTCAGGGCAGATGCTTCTCACAAGAAGAAAAGGGCTGCATGGACAGAAAGTATCTATTTGGGGACGCCTCTTTTCTTTATTCTCTCCTCCTTCCCCTTTCCTTCTCACCCCCCTTCCCTCTTTGTTGTGGTTCAGTCCCTCAGTCCTGTCCCACCCTTTGTGACCCCAAGGACAGCAGCACGCCAGGCTTCCCTGTCCATCACCAACTCCCGGAGTTTACTCAAACTCATGTCCACTGATTCAGTAATGCCATCCATCCGTCTCATCCTCTGTTGTCCCCTTCTCCTGTCCTCAATCTTTTCCAGCATCAGGGTCTTTTCCAATGAGTCGGCTCTTCACATCAAGTGTCCAAAGTATTGGAGCTTCAGCAGCAGTCTTTCCAGGGTTGACTTCCTTTAGGATTGGCTGGTTTGACCTTCTTGCAGTCCAAGGGACTCTCAAGAGTCCTCTCCAGCACTACAATTGATGCCAAAGCATCAATTCTTTGGCACTCAGCCTTCTTTATGGTCTAAGCCTCACATCCATACATGACTACTGGAAAAACCTTAGCTTTGATTCTGCAGACCTTTGTCGGCAAAGTAATGTCTCTGCTTTTTAATCTGCTCTCCAGGTTTGTCATAGCTTTTCTTTTCCCTGGTTTAGGTTAAATGAAGTTCTCTTCCTATTTCTAATTTCTTAATCTGAGCTCATGTTCAGCTTTGAAATGCCAATTTAAGTCTAATACTTTACTCATCTTCGGATTTGGATGTAGCCAAAGATGGTAGCCATTAATTTTTAGATGTGTATTAGCGGAGGATAATTTTTAGAACATTAACTAAAATTCTCATGAACCTAGCTATCCTGTGGGATTTCCTTGTCCCTTGAGTTCTAGTAAATTTGGCTTAAGCCTACAAATTCTAAAAACTGTAAAAGTTCAAAGCCTTCCCCTCAATTTCTAAGAATTCCCAAAGCTTTAGTATCTAATCTCCTTGTATCTGGTTTCCACATTCACACATGCTGTCTTCTCTTTGACCCCAAACTTAAGTTTGCTGCTGCTACTGCTGCTAAGTTGCTTCAGTCATGTCGGACTCTGTGCGACCCTATAGACGGCAGCTCGCGAAGCTCCCCCATCCCTGGGATTCTCCAGGCAAGAACGCTGGAGTGGGTTGCCATTTCCTTCTCCAATGCATGGAAGTGAAAAGTGAAAGTGAAGTCTCTCAGTCACGTCCAACTCTTCGCGACCCCATGAACTACAGCCTACCAGACACCTCCGCCCATGGGATTTTCCAGGTGAGAGTGCTTAAGTTTAGTAGTCTTTATTTGTTTCCACACCAATCCAGTGAGTTTGATAAAATGTATTGATTTCCCCCAGGGGTGGGGGGTATTGAGGAAAGGAATTTCAGGAGATGCCTAATTAAGCAATGCAGAGCCCCCTCTACCAACGTGCTATCTTTCACTTTGTCCTTCCTCTTTCCCCTCCCAGTCCCCACCTGCTTGTGAGCTAAAGAGTCCTCCTATTTCAAGCAATCCAGTGTATCAGTCGTATTAAGTGTCTTGAGGTTGCCCTTGAGGGAGGTCCCATCCTCTATCCACAGTGATTTATCCAAGTATTGTTTCCAAATAAGTATCAGTCAGTTCAGTTCAGTCGCTCAGCGGTGTCCAGCTCTTTGTGACCCCATGGACTGCAGCACGCTGGCAGGCTTCCCTGTCCATCACCAACTCCCAGAGCTTGCACAAACTCATGTCCAAGTTGGTGATATCATCCAACCATCTCATCCTCTGTTGTCCCCTTCTCCTCCTGCCTTCAATCTTCTCCAGCATCAGGGTCTTAGTGTTCTCTATAAGACATATGAAGGCAAATAAAATGTGTTACATTTTGTGACAGTGATACTTACCTTCTGAAGGAGACGTTGTTATTATTCCCATTTTGCAGATCAATCATGAGGCACAATCAAGCTAAGCCAGTTGTCCACATTTTTATATTTGATAAGTAGCATGCCCAGATTGCAACTGTTCTGTCTGACTCTAAAGTCCATTGGTTTTTGTAAGACGCAGTGATCTTGAGGTTGTCCCAGGAAAGTCTAGATGAAGGATCATTATTGGAGGAAGGAAAATGGGAACAGGACACTTTCTTCCATATTTAGGAAGGGACTGGCAGGCAGAAAAGTATGTCTATAGAGGATATTTCCCTGTGCAAATCCTAGTGAGAATAAAGCTGCTGCTGCTGCTGCTAAGTCACTTCAGTCATGTCCAACTCTGTATGATCCCATAGACGGCAGGGCACCACGCTCCACTGTCCCTGGGATTCTCTAGGCAAGAACATTGGAGTGGGTTGCCATTTCCTTCTCCAACGAATGAAAGTGAAAAGTGAAAGGCAAGTCGCTCAGTCTGTCCGACTCTTAGCAGCCACATGGACTGCAGCCCACCAGGCTCCTCCATCCATGGGATTCTCCAGGCAAGAGTACTGGAGTAGGGGCTATCGCTTTCTCCGAGAATAAAGCTAGAACACTCCAACTGTTATTCTGAAGTGACCTGATAGAGATATGTCCATAGCTTTCAAACCCAACAGAGAAATGTATCTTGAAGTGGTATTTATCCCAAGAACCAGAAGTACTTAGACTTAAACATTATCCACTTCAGAAAATTGCAGGGCTAAACAGCTAGACCTTGAGGACATTATGCTAAGTGAGATAAATCAGATGGAGAAAGGCAAATATTTTGTATCACTTAAATATAGAGGGTATAGAAGCCAAATTCAGAGACAGAAAGTAAAATGGGTGTTACCAGGGGATGGAGGGTTGGTACCCGCTTTGGACACCGATGTTTATAGGACAGACACTGTATAAAGGTACAGACTTGCAACAGGTAGTAAATAAGTCCTGGAGATCTAATGCACAGCGTAATGAATATAGACAACAATATTGTTTTATAATTGTCAGACTAGATCTTAATTATTTCAACCACTAAAAAAAAAATGGTAATTATGTGACATCATAGAGGTGTTAATTATTGCTACAATGGCAATCATACTACAACATACAAATGGATCAAATAAACATGCTGTACACCTTAAATTTATGCAACATTATGTCAAGTATATTTCAATTGAAAAATAAAGGAAAAAAATGACTGAAGAAACTGACCTCAAGGAAAATGAAGTCATGATTGAGGGCACATCATTCAAAAGGTCCAGAGGCTAACTCTAAGGACGAAAACAGATGGCTGAATTTAAATTGGTAAATGAACCAGCTAGCCTGAGGAATCTCCCTGCTGATGCTAGGAACCTATTAAGTCACTGAGAATCTGCCTAAACCTTACAGAGCAGAATAGAGCCCAGAAATGAAGTCTGTACAAATAGGAGAGCAATCGCACCTGAAATCTGTGTTTAGCAAAAATTGTAGAGGGAAATCCTAAAGGGATGCCTCTTGTCATCACCCTGTATATTTTACAAGAAATCACCATCAGGAATTCCCTGCTAGTTCAGTGGTTAGGACTTGGTGCTTTCACTGCTGGGGCCCAGGTTCCATTCCTGATTGGGGAACTAAGGTCCACAAGCACAGCAAGACCAAAAAAGAAAAAGAAAGAAAGAAATCACCAGGCACTGTGCTAGGCACTCTAGATATAAGGGCAAGAGAAAGCAGAGTTGTTCCCCTCAGAGAATACCTAGTCTAGTAGGGAAGGAGATGTGGGTTCAGTCCCTGGGTTGAGAAGATCCCCTGAAGAAGGAAACTCACTCCAGTATTCTTGCCTGGAAAATCCCAAGGATAGAGGAGTCTGGCGGGCTACAGTCCATGGGGTCACAAAGAGTCAGATTGACCTAGTGACTAAACAACAACAAAATTGGGATTCAGAGTGGGGAAGCCTAAGGTTACATGGGGTTGGGATTTTTATCTAAGGTCAAAGTCAGCCCTCTGCCCTCTTGCACTACTGAAAAGAAGGACCTAAGTTGCGCGCTTGACATTGAGTTAAGACACGTTCAGTCTTGCTGCTCTATATCAGGAGTGCTCATCTGCGAACCTCATGGAACTGTCTTAAAGACCCCGTACAGTTTCTGTTCTCACCTTCCACCAGGTTGTGAATATGAGCAATTCCTTGGAATTTTCTTATTCTGAGTCCTCCTTGAATGGGGGATGCTTTTAGAACCTGCTTTTGATTATTCCCTTGTCCATTTGCTTAATTTGCTTATTATCCTGTTTATTTAATTATTCCTGTAATTATTCTGAACCAGAGAATGACCAAAATTCTTAGCATGACAGATCCCTTATGACCTGACCCCTTTCATCCCCTCCCTAGTTCCCAACCTGGAACACACTTTTCTTTTTTCAGGACCATATCTTCCCATTTAATTGCCTTGGGAAAGTTTTTCTCATCTACTGCAGGCACTGCCTCCTTTATTTTCTCACCTTTATTGAAGCTCTTATCATCTCATAGGCTATTTGTGCCTCACCAGGTAAACCCTGAGTTTCTCCAGGTAAGAACTGTGTCATATTCTTCTAGACAATTCTAGCACCTAAGACCCAGCACACAGCAATGAGGTAGGCCCTTGATAACTACTCAATGGATGGGGCCTACCTGGTGGTCTAGTAGTTTAGAATCCACCTGCCAATGCAGGGGTCACAGGTTTGATCCCTGGTCCAAGTCTTGGCAACTAAGCCCAAGAGCTACAACTTCTGAGCCCACATACCTCAAAGAAGAGTAGCCCCCGATCATAGCAATTAGAGAAAGACTGAGTGCAGCACAACCAAAAATAAAAATCAATAAATCTTTAAAAAATATATTCAGTGGATGAAAGCATAAGTGAGTAAATGAATGATTAAATACCCCTTGATCTAGGCCTCTAGCATTCCAGGAAGGTTCGTCTTCAAAAGTCCTGGTAAGTTATTTCCCTTAAGCAGCTCAGAAAGTAGCATCTGGAATATCAACTCTTGAAGGTTCCTGAAATAACTTCCTCCAACAATTTTATTTTACAGATGAGGAACTGAGATTTGCAGAAAAGAGACTTGTCCAAGGTCACTTCTGCATTACTCTCCACTTACCCCTCTAATCACTAGTGGTTACAGGTGCTTCGGGCTTCTCTGGTGGCTCAGAGGTTAAAAGCGTCTGCCTGCAATGCGGGAGACCTGGGTTCGATCCCTGGGTTGGGAAGATCCCCTGGAGAAGGAAATGGCAACCCACTCCAGTATTCTTGCCTGGAGAATCCCATGGACGGAGGAGCCTGGTGGGCTACAGTCCATGGGGTCGCAAAGAGTCGGACACGACTGAGCAACTTCACTTACAGGTGCTTCAGTCTTCTAACTTTGAGCTCAGATGCAATCTATACAGTCCATGGAATTCTCCAGGCCAGAATACTGGAGTGGGTAGCCTTTCCCTTCTCCAGAGGATCTTCCCAACTCAGGGATCAAACCCAGGTCTCCCGCATTGCAGCAGATTCTTTACCAGCTGAGCCACAAGAGAAGCCCAAGAGGTTCTTTTTTTTTTTTTAATTAAAATTAATGACTGATCTGCAAAGAAGGCTGTTAGTGTCACAGTTATCTGGGGACCTGGAGAGACACTCTGGCGGGTGGAGAGTGACAGAGGCAATGAGGTCATCTGGTGTCTGTATTTATCAATAGGGATCTTAATTCATTCCCTCCAGGAAAACTCTCAGCATTTCATGGGGAATTTTAAAAGCTTGTTGTTTACAATAAGATCCATCCCTGTGGCTTCAGCTGGGCCTATTGTTCCTTGCTGCTCAATGAAAGTACAAAGTGGGATTCAAGTAAATGTGGGCTGATATTGAACAAGTGTACATATGGCATTGTTAACATCGAATTATCCCAGTCATTGGGAGGGCAACTAACCTCAACTGTGTATTGTAGCCAGGAAGTGAAAGTTATTACGGTGTTGAATTCTTCACAAGAGGTTTTGTCTGAAGAGAATTACATAAAAGTGTAATTCTCTTGCCGATCAAACAAGAAGCAGCCAGACTTCACAGGCCTCCCCAGGGCTGCCTGGCTATTGCTCTCCCCTTTGGGTTTGCAGAACCCAAATCTTCTCCTTCCACATTGTATCCCCAGTGTCTCGGACACAGTTCAGTTCAGTTCAGTCACTCAGTTGTGCCCAACATTTTGCCACCCCATGGACTGCAGCACGCCAGGCCTCCCTGTCCATCACCAACTCCCGGAGTTAACTCAAACTAATGTCCATTGTGTCGGTGATGCCATCCAACCATCTCATCCTCTTTCGTTGCCTTCTCTTCCTGCCTTTAATCTTTCCCAGCATTAGGGTCTTTTCCAATAAGTCAGTTCTTCGCATGAGTTGGCCAAAGGATTGGACCTCTAGCTTCAACATTAGTCCTTCCGATGAATATTCAGGACCAATCTCCTTTAGGATGGACTGGTTGGATCTCCTTGCAGTCCAGGGGACCCTCAAGAGTCTTCTCCAACACTACAGTTCAAAAGCATCAATTCTTCAGCGTTCAGCTTTCTTCATAGTCTAACTTTCACATCCATACATGAGCACTGGAAAAACGACAACCTTGACTAGACAGACCTTTGTTGGCAAAGTAATGTCTCTGCTTTTTAATATGCTGTCTAGGTTGGTCATAACTTTTCTTCCAAGGAGCAAGTGTCTTTTAATTTCATGGCTGCAGTCACCATCTGCAGTGATTTTGGAGCCCCCAAAAATAAAGTCTGCCGTTATTTCCACAGACACAGCTGGAGTTCACTAAATGTTGGTGAAATAATAAATCAAGAAATAAAAGAATGAGTGTTTGCCTACTATAGTCATTAAGTTTAGGTTTAGCTATATAGAACTGAAACCAAGATAAGAGGTTTGAACAACACAGAGCTTTCTTTATCTTTTACACAAAAGAGAGGTAAGAAAACCAAATGGACATGAGGGCTCCCCAGTAACCAGGGATCCAGCTCATTTTATCTTTGTGCCTCCTCCTTCCATACTCAAGGTTGCCTCAAGATCAAAGGTGGCTGCCATGACACCAACCATCAAGATGACGATGAAGGCACAAGGAAGGGGGCGGGGGGAAACGCCACACCTAGTCAGGTAGAACTTTCATTTTTTTGGCCTTGCCCTGCAGCTTCCAGGATCTTAGTTCCCAAACCAGGAACCAAACCCAGACCCCTGGCAATGAGAGCACTGAGTCCAAACTACTGGCATTCTCAGGGAATTCCTTAGAGCTCCAACTATCACCTTCCATCTCCAGAACTCTTTTGATCTTGTAAAACGTAAACTATGAAACTATGCATGTTTTAGAAACCCTGACTCTCCATTCTCCCCTCCTCCTAGCCTCTAGCAATCACCATTCTACTTTCTTTATGAATTTGACTACTCTAGGTCCCTTATGTGAGTGGAATCATACAGTATCTATCCTTTGGTAACTGGAATATTTCACTTAGCTTAATGTCCTCAAGTTCCATCCACTCATGTTGTAGCGCATGTCAGAATTTCCATCCTTTTTAAGGTTGAATAATATTTCACTCTAAGTACAATATATACCATATTTTGCTTATCTATTTGTGTCAGTGAACATTCAGATTCTTTCTGCTTTTTGGTTATTGTAAAGTATTGCTATGAACACTACTAAATACATCAAGTAGATCACTTTTAAAGAGCTTGCCAAAAAGTCCCAGCCAACTTTCACTTATTTTTACTGGCCAACCTTGACAGCAATGGAGTAACCTTTTAACCTGGGCCCATTGATCATCCCAAATGATACATTCCCCAAATAAAAAGAGAAAGAGACAATACTGAGTAGACAATTAGCAGACCATGCCCCTCTGCCTGACTGAGTCTCATCAAAATGCCCACTTATATTGCATTAGTGATAGAGTGTGCAACACAGCACTGCTGTATGTTATATACAAAAGCGGTTAAGAAGATCAATCCTAAGAGTTCTCATCACAAGGAAAAAATTTTTTTTCTATTTCTTCAATGTGGTATCTACATGAGATGACAGATAGTCACTAAACTTTTCGTCATTTCACAATGTATATAAGTCAAACCATGATGCTGTACATCTAAGGCCTATACAGTGCTCTGTGTTGATTATATCTCAATAAAATTGGAAGAAAATAGTGCCCACTGATCCCAAAATAATCCTGTGTACTTCCACGTCTGAACTTTCCTCCAAGACAGTTTGTCTGTTTTTCCAGAAAGTTTCTTCCTGTAATAGACAGACATGTTCAGGCCTGAATAATAATTCTCCTGTATGGCCTTCAGAGCCTTTTCACATATCTACTTGCTCATCTCCAGACCCACATTTGCAACGACGCATTTAACATCTCCCCACTTGGAAATTTCCTGGCAGTTCAACAGATCAGAAAGGGCAATTATCCTCCCATTGCTCCCCACCCACTGACCAGCTTTTCCTTCTGACTTCCTAATTTCAAATGCAGTAGGTTTCCTTTATGTAACTTCAGAGTCTTCAGTATGATCATTTGTACTGTGAAGCCCAAAAAAAGAGGAATAGCTTAGAACACTTTTCAAATGTATTTGTTCACGGAAGCCTTTTCTTCTTTCATGGAACAATTCTAGGGATAAGAGAGCTAACCAGGATATTATGGGAGAATAAAGAAAGTGAAAGTTGCTCAGTCATGTCCAACTCTTTGTGACCCCATGGGCTATACAGTCCATGGAATTCTCCAGGCCAGAATACTGGAGTGGGTAGACTTTCCCTTCTCCAGGGGGTCTTCCCAACCAGGGATCGTACCCAGGTCTCCCACATTGCAGGCAGATTCTTTACCAACTGAGCCACAAGGGAAGCTCAAGAATATCAGAGTGGTTAGCCTATCCCTTCTCCAGGGGATCTTCCTGACCCAGGAATCGAACCAGGGTCTTTATTACGGGAGAACAGGTACCAAACCTGGAAACTCAGACTTCCTCAAGCCCCTCTCACCTTTGGCAGTTCCCAAAGCACCTGCATTTTACCTTCACAAAGTCCTCCCCTTTCCTTTCCTTCCCTTCTTTCTTGTTAAATTAATTCAATAAGTAAGTCCTGAGACTAAGGTGGTTTTTCTTCCCTGGTGGCTCAGCTGGTAAAGAGCCTGCCTGCAATGTGGGAGACCTGGGTTTATCCCTGGGTTGGGAAGATCCCCTGGAGAAAGGAAAGGCCACCCACTTCAGTATTCTTCCCAGGAGAATCCCATGGACAGAGAGGCCCAGCGGGCTACAGTCTATGGGGTCGCGGAGAGTCAGACAACTGAGAGACTAAGCCCAGCACAATATCTTAATGTCCTCTGGAAGCAAACTAGAATCCAAGCCTTAAGCGCCTGGAGGTTAGGAAATCAAAACCTAAGGACAATCAATCAGAAGCAGGTAGGCTTTTTCTTGCAGCAGTCAATAATGTCCTTACTTCGATTTGCCTTTCCTGTATAAGTCTCTCCTCCAGCCCCTGCTGGTGGCCAACTGCTCCTAGCCACTTCCAGTTTGTGGCTGTCCACTTTAATCAATTTTTACTCAAATCCACTCTTAAACTTTTTCCTATGCTCAGTTCATCTTTTAAAGCTCTCTTGCATTTTTTTCTCTCTCTTTTTAAAATAATTTATTTGACTGTGTCAGGCCTTAGTTGGCAAGTGGGATCTTCCTTGCAGTCTGCAGGGTCTTTTTAGTTGCAAACTGCAGGATTCAGTTCCCCGACCAGGAACTGAATGCCAGGGCCCCTGCACTGGGAGTCGAGGGAGGCGGGGTGCTTTCCTGCTGGCTCAGAGGTAAAGAATCTGCCTACAATGCAGGAGACCTGGGTTGAATCCCTGGGTCAGGAAGATCCCTTGGAGAAGGGAATTGCAGCCCACTCCAGTATCCTTACCTGGACAATTCCATGGGCAGAGGAGCCTGGTGGGCTAGAGTCCATGGCATTGTAGAGTCGGACCAGACTGAGTGACTTAACACTTTACTTTCACTTTTCTGCACTAGGAACATGGAGTCCAACCAGAGGACCACCAAGAAAGTGCCCCATCCTTTCCTAAGGCTACCATTCCATGTTATCTAGGGCGACTTCTCCTGTCTCCCCCCACCCCACCCTCACCCATATTCTTTCCCTCCTCAAACTGTGTACCAGTGCCTGTGGGGGGCTCTAGGCAACAAAGAAAGTGTGGTCCTCTGTCCTGCGCTTGGCATTGCATAAGACATTGCTTGGGCAGTAATCACAGAGTAAGAGTGAAATGGCAAGCGTGTTGGGCACTGCTAAGGAGAGGAGCACGATGCAGTGCCGTTCTCTGGGAAGGAACTAAGGGTTACATACGAATTAGGTAGGCAGATGGGAAGGAAGAGCTCTCAAGGACAATCAGAACCTCTTGTGCTAGGCAGAGCTCTAGCGGAGACAGTCTGGTGACGAAGGCTGAAAGCTGGCCCAGCATCTGCAGGACATCATGATGGCTGTGGTCTAGATGGACAAAGGGCGGCCAGGGAGATAGGTGGGGCCTTGAAGAGCTTGTTAAGAATTTTTATCTTTTACCTTGAAACCTGAGGGTGATTTATCTCTGTTTCCATCTTGAAAAGTTAACTTTGTTTTTTTTTTTCCTTTTTTTTTTTAAAAATTCTTTATTAAATCATACATTGACATGAATCTGCCACGGGTGTACATGAGTTCCCAATCATGAACCCCCCTCCCAAGTGTGCTCATGAATGACGGTGGTGGTGACTTAGGCCAGAGAAGATATGATGGCCCTGGAGAAACAAGGATGGATTCAAGTGATACTTAACAGTAGAATCAGTAGGACATTGTACTGGATTATACTAAGTTATTTGGATGGGTTTCTTTCCTTGAAGACAAAAGTCTGTGTCTTATTTATTTCTTGGTTCCTCATACCTAACTGCCGATGTTGCATTTGGTAGGAGATGATCATTAAATTTGCAGAATTGATTTGCATACAGAGAGTAAAGGTTTGAGGAAATCCAAACCAAAAGGTGCATTTTGATGCAAAAAGAAGGGGCAGGTCCCACCCTGCTGTACAGTTCCTGAGGAAGGCAGATTGAGTTGGGTGCCCCAGGGGTGCATGTCAGGGCCCAGCGTGGAGACACAAAAGGCAACTCTGTCTCTCCCATACCTCTACCTGATGGCACAGGCATGGAACCACTTTGCCAAAAAAATGGAATCACACAATCACTTTCTTAATGGATTAGGAAGTTAGATGGACCCCTATCAAGACAGGTAGTTCCAACTACTGAAGGAAGAGAGATTTGAGGACTTATTTCAAATTAACATTTCGCAGTAAAGAGCAGTTGCTGGGCCACTTCCATTCCTATGGCAATTATCATTTTTAGATGTCAGAATCTGTGCCTGAAGTTAGAGGAAATAAACAAATGAACTGAGACTTCCCTGGTGGTCCAATGGCTCACACTCAGTGCTCCCAGGCAGAGGGCGAAGGGTTTGATCCCTGCTCGGGGAGCTAGATCCCACAAGCTACAACTGGAAGTGCTGCAGCTAAGACCCAGCACAGCCAAATAAATAAGTAAGCTTTTTAGTCTAAAAAAAAGAAGAAGAACCCACAATGGCCCAAGAGTTGGCTTTTTTGTTTGTTTTTGTTTTTATGAATTACTGCAGCTCAGAATACTCAGTGTGAACCACCAAACAGTAGTTATTGTGATCAGCAGTGCTTGTGAAGACCGGAAGTAAAAAACCATCTCACTCCAGCCATAAACAGAGTTAACTTCTGTCAGAGATGATGAAGAAAGTTCTAGACTCAGAGGTCAATTCTTGCCTCTTTTGTTTCATTCCTGACGCGACTCCATGCCAGAAACAAAGGCCTCCTTGTCCTCTCTCGTCTCCCTCTTCTCGCTAAGAAATGCGAGCATTCTCCCTAAACCTTTCTCACTGACCCCACACCATAATTACAATCCAAACTGAAACTTTCCCAGTGTTCAATGGCTCTCACCTAAGGGACAGACTTAGAAATGGAAAAATATTTTCTTTGAAACACAGCAGCGCTGTCAACATCTGTGATGGTTTGTAAGTGATTAGACTGTACAGGAACAGGGGTGGTTTAAGGGAATTGCAAAACAGTCACTGGTCACGGGTAACTGGAGGAAAAGAGGGTGCCTGAGGGGAATTGCTCAGTCAGGGCTTCTTTTTCTTTTCCTTATTATTTTATTTTGTTCCTGCCCTTAGTTGCTGAGTCTGAAAAGGTCATAGGCCTAATTATACCTGTGGACACCACATAATAGATGCATTAACATGGGGCCCAGTGACTCTCCAGAGAGCTCCTCCTGCCCCCTGCCTGAAAGTTCCCAAACCAGTCACATCAAAAAGCCCATGAAATGGGGATGACGTTAAGGAATTACGAAGGGATTTTTTTTAGATGTGATCATGATATTGTGGGTATGTTCAAGAAAGAGAAAGAGAGAGAGGTGAACACGGAAATATTAACAGATGAAAAAATAGAATGTCTGGGATCGTCCAGAAGATGATCCCATTGCGGGTAGGGGAGGGGTGAAGAATAAAGGAAGTACGTGGGCCTTGTATTGATCGATGCTGCTGCTGGGTGGTGGGACCGTGAAGGTCGCACACAATGCTTGCCTTATGTCTGTGTTGGGGATTTTCTGTGATAAAAAGGTTTTAAAATACTGCAGGCAGGTTCTTCTTCCTCAGAGACACTAAGCAAGCCAGTCTTTCGACACCCAGAAACCTCCACCTTGGCCAGGACACCAACCTAAAGGTGTTGGTTTTATTGCATGCTCCTTGTGTTTCTAAAACATTACATGTTGAACTCTTTGCCTCCAGAGACAAGCAAACCTACAAAGGAGGTAAAGACCCTCCCTCTCTCACTATGCCAAAATATGCATCACATCAACATTTTTTGCCCACTTCTAATCATGGGTGCCCCATGCCTGCCAGATTTTAGCCAACCAATTCATTTCAGAAAAGTTTTTTAAGTTCTACAACTGTTGCCGTCAGGCACAAGGCCCTTGGGTAATGCACTCCTGAGAAGTGGTTAGAAAGTCTATGTTCAAAATATCATCTCTTCAGAAGCCATATCCACAGCCTCACCAGCGAACGTCCCCTGCTGAGGGTTTTAGAATCCCTCAGGGCCGGGAGGTCTCCCTTAGACGGCGCAGTTCTCAGCCCCTCTGTCTGCCTTCACAGCAAGAAACTGAAACCGCTCTTCTGGAGTTTCCCCCCAGCCCCTGGTCTCTCCTTCCTTTGCAGAGCACTGGCCAAGTAGGGCACCCATCCCGTGTTGACGCAGGTGTTCTCACCAAGCAAATCAAGCAAGGTCGACAATGATCACCGCAGCCACTCTCATGTGGCCAGCACTGACCAGTGTCCTAAAATAAAGAGGAGAGAGAGGAAAGAAGGGTGAGATGGAGGGAGGCGGGGAGGGAGGGAGGGAAGCAGTGGGGGCGGACGGAAGCGAGGGAGGAGACAGGGAAAGGAAAGGGAGAGAGAAAACCGAGGAAGGGCAAGGAGGGAGGCAAGGAAGAAAGAGGGAAAGATAACTTCTTAATTAGCTATCTTCTGTGACTTTCAGACACTAATACAAAGCTTCAAGAGGGAAAGAACTAAGCCTGATGTTCAAAATTTTGCCTTTACTTTTTCTCCATCACTTAGGTTCGAAAAGCTAGTTTTGCAGTTGCATCATCTGGGCCCAGATTATCTGATGGAGGCAGCATCCAAGTTGATGATTCAATTGACTCAACGGGTGACTAGATAGTTTTAAAAGTCCTTTGTGTCAGCACAGCTCGTTTGTCTGTATCAGAAGCAAAGGCAGCTCTACAGATGCTTCAAATCACCCTCAAAGGCTCTCCCAAATGGATTGGACACCATGATTTGTCAAAAAAAAAAAACAACACTACCTGGTAGACGTCTTCCCAAACAATGGGTCCGGATGTGAGCTTGAAAAATGTCCCTTGTGCTTGTCTCATTTTAAAGCATGTGGTTAAGACTTTGGCATGATTTATTTGTTGGTTGGACATGTGGTGGAGCAGAGGGAAGGGGGCAGAAATTACATGACGATTTAAAACGTAACAGATTTTGTTTGGCACTCCTTGGTGGGAACTTGAAATCAAATACAGTAGCAAAGTCATCCGTCAAGGGCAACTTGCTCTGATGTCCAAGAGAACCTCCTTAAAAACCTATAAGTCATCCATGTAAGAAATACGTGACACTTTCATTCCTTCCATTCTTCATGTCCTGGGGATATAAGATGCAAAGAATGAGATCTTGGATTGTAAATCATAGTGACTTGTTAAATCTGAGACAAGGCCCATAGGTTAGTCTTTGCGTTCAGCATTATTCGTTTCCATCTCTCTCTCCTCCCACCCCTGTCACCTCCTGGACACCTCAGACCCAGCTGGCTTGTTATCCACCTTCATTTATCTTGGTATGAATGACATAATGGGAAATTGTTAAGGCTTGAAGGAATTGTAAAGAAATGGTCAGCTGAAAGATTAAACGTGGTCCTACTCCCATTTTGAGGGACTTGTGATAAAACGTAATGATAAATGAGGGAAAGGGGGAGAAATTGAATTAAACCAGCAAGTTGCTTTCTCATCCTGAAACCATACAATCGACTCTAATCCAGTTCTTTGTGACTGTGACTTCACATGAGCAGCTGCTTGGAAGATCTTTCATAATCTGATGACTCATCCAAGGATGTAAATGCCAGCTTATGTCCTCTCCTGCACCTAAAAGAAGTTACAATTGTCAAGGGTCTAGGTCATAGAAAGAAAATAAAGGAATTACTTTAGGGGACTTCCCTTGTCCAAACGGTAAGACTCCACGCTTCCGAGGCAGGGGACCCAGTTTCCATCCCTGGTCAGGGAACGAGATCCCACACACCACAGCTAAGACCCAGCAAAGCCAAGTAAATAAATAAATACTCTTAAAAAAAGTTGCTTTAGAGGTGGGTGAAGGATGGACTGGGAGGTTGGGATTAACAGGTGCGAAATATTACATATAGAATAGATAGACAACAAGGTCCTCCTGTACAGCACAGGGAACTATATTCAATATCCTGATACAAACCATAATGGAAAAGAATATAAAAAAGAATGTATGTATATGTATAACTGAATCACTTTGCTGTATAGTAGAAATTAACACAACATTGTAAATCAACATACTTCATATTTTTTAAGTTAAAAAAAGTTGCTTTACTTTATGTAACACCAGCTTAAATGTGGCCTTGAGTCCCATTTAGAGAAGTGTGTGTGTGTGTGTGTGTGTGTGTGTGTGTGTGCATGCATGCGCAAACGCACACATTAGGCAAATACAGGAAAGGAGTAAGAAGTTGGATCACTCTGGCCATTTCCAGTATCTGAACCTGGAACCTTTCTGTCATTCAGTCATTAAGTCACAACCGACTCTTTGTGACCCCAAGGATTGTAGCATGCCAGGCTTTCCTGTCCTTCACCATCTCCCGGAGTATGCTCAAAATCATGTCCATTGAATCAGTGATGCCATCCAACCGTCTCATCCTCTGCCACCCCGTTCTCCTCCTGCCCTCAATCTTTCCCAGCATCAGGGTCTTTTCCAATGAGTCAGCTCTTTGCATCAGGGAGACCTTCTACCCGAGCTCAAAGCTTCCATGCAATTCTGGAGAGGATGCTCCCAGGGGCTGCCAATCCTCGGTGTGGGGGTCTCTGCTCCACACCGTCGTGCATGCAGTAGAGCCTGGAACCCAGGAGGGGATGTGGCAGGGTGACGGAGCAATTATCTCCTTCCACAGTGTCAGAGGGCCCAGTGCTCTTACACCTCCCCAGGGATGCAAGGAGGGCCAGGCTAACCCCATCTGAAGAGCTCTTTTTGCAGAAGGAGAAAAAAAGTTATTTCAGTCGAGAAACTGACACATTGATTTACATTGGTTCTGGCAGGGGGCTGGCAAGAGAGGAAGTTTTTACAAATGGATAGTGGCCCTCGAAATGGCCCACAGCCATCAGTCATTGACAGCCTCCATGTCCCAGCGTGGCATCCTCCTGAGCAGAAAGAAGCCTTGCAGAAACTGTCTTTTCACATGTGATTATCTAGGTCCTCTGAGAACAGTAAGAGGGCAAAGGGGATCAAAACAGTGGGTGGAAAGAAATGGAAATAAATTAAAATACACACACAACTAAAGCACAAGCTGGGAGGTGAATGTGGAGTCACTCTTCTAGTCCAGCCCATAGCGTCAGAGTGGTCAACAGCCCCCACGAGAGCCCACCTCTGACACCCCATTCTTCTCTTCAAGACCAGGGAGAAGACTCAGGCTAGAGGGCTTCCTATGTTCCAGGTCAAGGAGAAAAGCCTGCTCATCTACAAGTCATTCTTCTTTCTCTCCTTATCCTGGACACTCTCCATGGCCTGTTTCCCAGGGTTACAAGAGATTGGCCTGCAATCTCAAATTCGGGTTTATTAATTTAGGGAAAAACATAATGGTCAAAAGGACTGGACTTCTCATGTCTGTGCCCCACAAATACTGAGCTTGGGGTCTAGAGCCCGGAAGCCCCAACAAGAGAAGCCCCAGCAACGAAAAGCCCACACACCACGACTAGAGAGGAACCCCCACTTGCCGAAACTAGGAAACAGCCTGGGCAGCAAAGACGACCCAGCACAGCCAAAAGTAAGCAAGAATTATTTAAACATCATGGGGATGTTCAAACATCATGGGCATGCTGTTCCATGTACAGCATGGTAACGTAGTTAATAATATTATATTGTATTTTTAAACACTGCTAAGAGTAAACATTAGAAGCTGTCATCACAAGAATAAAAAGATTGGTAACTATGTATGGTGTTGAATGTTAAGTAGACTAGATTTATGTGGTAATCATTTCAAAATGGATACAAATAGTCAAATCATTGTGTTGTACACTTGAAACTAATATAATGTTATATGTCCGTTAAACCTCAATTAAAAAAAAAATTTTTAATTGACCTCTGCATAGGGTCTCCACGCCTCTCAGGAGCCAGGGGGCACAATCCTGCCTGCCATCACCTGCAATGCTTGAGAATATGCTACCTGCCGTGGTCCCACCCTTCCCGCATCCTCAGCCATCTCTGCCAAAGATGGGGAGAGCAAAACACTTTCTGTCCTTCTCCAAGACCAGGGTAGTTTTATTCGACAGAGCTCTGTTTCCAGAGAAACTCTTCATTTGGGTATATCTGTAGATTGTTTGGCATCTTTTCTGTTAAGTATCCACATGCTCCTGGGATAAAATTATTTAGAGTGCTGACGTAGTCTTCAGGTGCAGATGAACACAAGTATCGTCCCAAAGAGGGCTCAGGAGGAAACGGTTATGAAAACAGAAACCAGAATCTCTTTTATCACAAACAAAGTAAATAGTCATCACCGTGCCAAACATGTAACTTATGAAACCTTTCCCTTGGTTTCATAAAATAAAATTCTTTATACCCATCTATCTAAAAATCCCACTTACAGATTTCACATGTGTAAAGATATTCATTGTAGAAATCTTTTTAATAATTAAAAAATTTGAAGAAGTCTGAGTAAATGATAATAAACTATTATAGATCCACATTTTATAATACCCTCTAAAACTTTAAAAGAATGATATAAATCTTCATGGAGTGACTTGGAAAGATGCCTAAAATATACTAAGAAAAAAAAAAACCAAGTTACTTAACAAATATAACCCCATTTGTGTTAAAATATGTACATACATATACCAAACAAAAACAAAATATATTTTTCTACAACATGTAAATGTAAATGAGTAGAGAAAAGGGGAAATGGGAGTCTGATTCATGGAGAGTTTTCATTTTCCTGTATTATTTATTTTACAACACAAATGTATTTTTGCATTAGGAACATATTTACATATGAATTTTTAAAGGAAATATTAGGAAATATAATGAAATACTTTACTTCAGCTGGATGAAAAGAAGTTGTACAGCCAAAATGCCATTTACAGCAGGAGAATTCCCTTGGCATTTAACAGCCCTTTCAACAATGAAGAGACCATTTTGTTTGGCATAAAAGAAAAAACCTGTGGCAAAGATCCAAGAGAACAGGAGTATCATATATTTTAATAAAATTAGGTTTAACCATCTGGTTAGATTAAAGATAACCCATCACCTGCTGAGAGCCACAAATCAGTACTAAATTTGAATCTACCCACCATTCAGGCAAAGATTAATTTGCCAAGCCCAGCAGAGATCCAACCCCAATCACTGCTCTCCCACCAACAATATCTTTACTGAATAGTTTTCCAGCTCTCTTCTGTTTATAAAATGGAAGCAGAGAGCATAAGTCACATCTCACACAGCAGGGTGACCAACATGCAGTAGGGAAGATGAGCAATTCACATAAGGTTTTCATAAATTCTCAACTGTTCATTCAATATCCTGTTGTGGAATATAATAAAAGGATGATTGGAGCTGTAAACACAGAGCTAACTCTTGTTGGATTATAACGTTTATGTTAATCAGCCTTTTTTTCAGCTATTCAGCTGCAAAATTTCATCTACTTTCAAAGATAACTCTTCCTGATAAGTAAAATGTTGACGCGACATTCTGCATCAAGATCACACACAATTTGAAAGGCATTAATTCAAGCCTTACCACCCTCTCCCCCCAAAAATAAAGAAAGCAGGGAGTGAAGAACCATCACTTCCATAGTGAGTAGTATAATTTTGAAACTCATCCTCCCAGGATGCTGTCAAGAAAAGTTTGAATAAATTCTAGAGACACAATGGACATAACTGCTTTCATTATTTCCAAAGCATTTTAACAACTATCGTTGGTGATACAACAACCCTATGGAATAGACAAGCAGAAATAAGAGTTCTAGTGTCACAGATGCTGAAATCGTGATAGATTTGAGTCCGAGATCAGACAGCTAGTTAGCAACAGTGCCAGGGTTAGAATCCAGGTGTGTTGACTCCCAAACAAGGTCTTGGAAAATTGCTTAAGTAAAATATCAATTTCCTAGTTGGCAAAGACTACTTAGTCTCTAAAAGTGACAAGATGAGTCATTTAGTCAAGTCTTAGAGAAATGACCTTCAACTTAGGGCAGGCCTTGAGCTCCTCTTAAAGAGGATAGAAATGGCCCCTGTCTGGGCCACACTCTTGCTGTTTTGCAGATCAATCCTGTGCAGCTTCTAGTTGTTTTAAATGTTTACACCAAACACTTGTCACAGCCCATGATGTTTCCAACCAAATCGTTTTAAGGTCAGGACACAAGGGATCAGAAACACATTGGAAGGTGGCTACCCCGTGCTTTCTGGTCTTAAGACACTTGCACTGCCCACGGGCTCCCCAACAAGGCACAGAGTAAGCAGCAAGGGACCTTATCGATCAGTCCTTTAAACTTTTCCACCAAGATGACAGCCCACACCCCCATTAGTAAAGCTCCCAGACCTTAGAAATGACAGCTTCCTGGCTTCGGAGATGACTGGAGTTATCTGGAGATGTCTCCCTTCACACTACTCAGCAGACTCTCTCCTCCCCTGGAGAAGGACTCGTGCAGAGGACTCGGGGCTGTTTTTGCAGGATCAATGACCCGAATATATGGGAGTAAAACTCCCCTAGAGAATTAGATTCATGAGACTTGAAGCTTCCCAGGAATCTGAAAGAAATGGTGTTTCAGTTTTCATGGCCCGCTAGAGCTGGTTGAAGGATCAGAAATAAAAGTTTATTGACCCAGGGATTTTCTTGGGAGGAGAAGGGCACGGAGACTGTAGTGTCTGGGTCCCTTCAACTCAGGGATCATAAAGGACCTTGTGGAGGCCACTGACTCTGGAGCAAATCAAAGCAGGGAAATGATTGGAAAATCTACTCTGCATTTTACTGGACTTTTATTGAAGGGTGTTATTAGGGGATGCTCCGCTTCCAAAAAGAAAAAGTTATATGGGCTTGTCTTGAGCTTTGTGCTCAAATTCTTATTCCTTTAATAATTACTGCACTGGAGGAATTCCCTGACAGTCTAGCAGTTAGAAGCCTGTTCTCTCACAGCCAAGGGCCCAGATTCCATCCCTGGTCAGGAAACTAAAATCCCACAAGCTTTGCAGCTCCTCCCCCAAAAAGATACCTAATAATTTCTCCATTGGGACTTCCTGAGGTCCACACAGCTCAGTTCCTGGTCTCCAAATCAGTAAAGAATTGGGTCTCTGGGGACTTCTCTTGTTATCTCTTTAAAAGTACCCCCTTGCCTTGCAACCAGGAAACAGAGCAAACATAAAATTCTCCTTAGCTTTGATCAAAGCAAAACACCAGTCATCTGAAACTGCATTTGACAGAGTCCTCTCTGTCCACTAGGAAGTGAACTAGTAAACTGGCTCGTGAAACTGGAGAAAAGGACAAAAGAAAAAGTTCACTGATCAAAAAGCCATCATAGCCACTAAGACTAAACGTCTCCAGACACGACACTGAACACCCTTTTGGAAAGATTAGCCTTGTGGAAAGTGCTGGTGCAGACTTCCTCAGCGTGTCCAAAACATTCTCCAGCTCAGAACAATCAAAAGGCCATGAAAATGCCACTTTCCCTCAGAACCGACAACAACCTAGAAAAGCCCTGTTCCTGGCCACTGATTGCACACAGCCTGTGCCATTAACATTCAGCTTCACATGCTTCTTGGAGTCTGACACAGGTTGAGCTTGTTTTTCTGGCCCCCCAGGGCAAAAATGAAGCACTAGCAAACAGTCATTTCACATTTTAAAATGTCCTTTTTTCTCCCAAACTTCTCCCCTGCCACCATCGCTGTGCAATACCTGAGCTCATTATTAGGAGAGGAACATGAAACAGACATGTCAGCAGTCAGTGCCTCCCAGGCAAACAATGGGCCGTTGGTCATGGACAGTTGGCCACCAATGACTGGACCGAGACCAATGAACAACTTTACACAGGCCTCTGAGCAACCATTAAGTGGGGATTGAGGGGCTGAGTTAGGCTTGAATTAAATGACTTGCTAAGGCCTCTCAGGTCACCATCCATCTCCAGTTCCCTGTGTCTTTTGATGGTTTCTGATTGGTGCGACATGTCCAAATTCCAGCTTTTCCCTTGGGTGCATTACAAAGTAGAAAGGGACAGAAAGCAAATACACTGTTTGCATAGCAGTACATCCAGGATAACAGTCATTATCAGTCAATAACAGGAGGGGTATCATTCCTACAATGGCACAACTAGGACACTTTAAGAGATAAAGCCACCAATGTCTATGTTTATAGCACTCCTTTCTTTCCTCGGAGTCTAAAAAGAAGTGGGGTTTTGCTCCTCCAGCTCTGGTCTCTGTGCTTTTGGTGCAAACTGTAAGAATAGAGACGCAGATGTAGAGAATGAACTTGTGGACACAGCAGGGGAAGGAGAGGGTGGGACAAATTGGGAATGTACATTGACATATATACACCGCCACGTGTAAATGAGATAGCTAGTGGGAAGCCGCTGTATAGCACAGGAAACTCAGCTTGGTCCTCTGTGGTGACCTAGAGGGGCAGCATGGGGCTGGGGTGGGAGGGAGATCAAGAGAGAGGGGATATATATATATATATATATATATATAGCTGATTCTGTTGATGAGGTGGGGGGCAGGCTGTGTTCCCTCCTTGTTATTTGACCTGAGGCCAAACTACGGTGGAGTTAATGAAGATAATGTTGACCTCCTTCAAAAGGTCCCATGCACGCACTGCCGCTCTCAGGGCCCCCAACCCTGCAGCAGCCACCACTGACCCACGCCTCCGCCTGAGACTCCTGGACCCTCACGGGCAAGTCTGGGTCAGTCTCTTGTGGGGTCACTGCTCCTTTCTCCTGGGGCCTGGTGTGCACGAGGTTTTGTTCGTGCCCGCCAAGAGTCTGTTTCCCACTCCTGTGTAAGTACCGGAAGCTCTATGGTGGGGTTAGTGGCGACCTCCTCCAAGAGGGCTTATGCCATGCCCAGGTCTGCAGCACCCAGAGCCCTGCCCCTGTGCCAGGCCACTGCTGACCCGCACCCCACAGGAGACACCCAAACACAGTTCTGGCTCCGTCTCGGGGCGGGGGAGGTCTCTGGGTCCTGGTGAGCACAGGTATGTTTGAGCCCTCTGAGCGTTTCTGGTGCATATGGGGTTTGATTCTACGTGCGATTCCACCTCTCCTACCATCTTGCTGGGGCTTCTTCTTCGTCCTTGGACGTGGGGTATCTCAAAGTCGCTCTAGCGCAGCACAGCTGCCGCTCCAGCACCGCTGCTTAGTTCTACTGGGCATGGCCCCGCCCATCAAAACAAGACCCAGTTTCCCCCTCAGTCAGTCTCTCCCATCAGGAAGTTTCCATAAACCTCTTATCCTTCTCCATCAGAGGGCAGACAGAATGAAAACCACAGTCACAGAAAACTAACCAATCTGATCACATGGACCACAGCCCTGTCTAACCCAGTGAAACTGTGAACCATGCCATGTAGGGCCACCCAAGACAGATGGGTCACGGTGGAGAGTTCTGACAAAACGTGGTCCACTGGAGAAGGGAATGGCAAACCACTTCAGTATTCTTGCCTTGAGAACCCCATGAACATTATGAAAAGGCAAAAAGATATGACACTGAAAGATGAACTTCCCAGGTCGATAGGTGCCCAATATGTTACTGGAGATCAGTGGAGATATAACTCCAGAAAGAATGAAGAGATGGAGCCAAAACAAACAAACAAAAAAAACCCACCCAGTTGTGGATGTGACTGGTGATGGTAGTAAAGTCCGATGCTGTAAAGATCAATATTGCATAGGAACCTGGAATGTTAGGTCCATGAATTAAGCAAATTGGAAGTGGTCAAACAGGAGATGGCAAGAGTGAACATCAACATTTTAGGAATCCGTGAACTAAAATGGACTGGAATGAGTGAATTTAACTCAGATGACCATTATGTCTACTACTGTGGGCAAGAATTCCTTAGAAGAAATGAAGTAGCCAATATAGTCAATAAAAGAGTCTGAAATGCAGTAGGTGGGTGCAATCTCAAAAATGACAAAATGACCTCTGTTCATTTCCAAGGCAAAGAAAGGAAAACAATAGAATGGGAAGACTAGAGATTTCTTCAAGAAAATTAGAGATACCAAGGAAGCATTTCATGCAAATATGGGAACAATAAAGGACAGAAATGGTTTGGACCTAACAGAAGCAGAAGATATTAAGAAGAAGTGGCAAGAATACACAGAAGAACTATACAAAAAAGATCTTCACGACCCAGATAATCACAATGATGTGATCACTCACCTAGGGCCGGACATCCTGGAATGTAAAGTCATGAGCCTTAGGACGCATCACTATGAACAAAGCTTAGAGGAGGTGATAGAATTCCAGCTGACATTTCAAATCCTGAAAGATGATGCTGTGAAAGTGTTGCACTCAATATGCCAGCAAATCCAGAAAACTCAGCAGTGGCCACAGGACTGGGAAAGGTCAGTTTTCATTCCAATCCCAAAGAAAGCCAATGCCAAAGAATGCTCAAAATACCACACAATTGTACTCATCACACACACTAGCAAAGAGATGTTCAAAATTCTCCAAGCCAGGCTTCAACAGTACATGAACTGTAAACGTCCAGATATTTAAGCTGCATTTAGAAAAGGCAGAGGAACCAGAGATCAAATTGCCAACATCTGTTGGATCATCGAAAAAGCGAGAGAGTTCTAGAAAAACATCTACTTCTGCTTTATGGACTATGCCAAAGCCTTTGTCTGTGTGGATTACAACAAACTGCAGAAAATTCTTAAAGAGATGGGAATACCACACCACCATACCTGCCTCCTGAGAAATCTGTATGCAGGTCAAGAAGCAACAGTTAGAACTGGACATGGAACAACAGACTGTTTCCAAATCAGGAAGGAGTATGTCAAGGCTGTATGTTGTCACCTTGCTTATTTAACTTATATGCAGAGTACATCATGAGAAATGCTGGACTGGATGAAGCACAGCTGGAATCAAGATTACTGGGAGAAATATCAATAACCTCAGAAATGCAGATGACACCACCCTTACAAAGAGCTAAAGAGCCTCTTGATGAAAGTCAAAGAGGAGAGTGAAAACGTTGGCTTAAAACTCAACATCAGAAAATGAAGATCATGGCATCCGGTCCCATCACTTCATGGCAGATATATGGGGAAACAATGGAAACTGAGAGACTTTATTTTGGGGGGCTCCAAAATCACTGTAGATGGTGATTGCAGCCATGAAATGAAAAGACACTTGCTCCTTGGAAAAAAAACTATGACCAACCAGACAGCATATTAAAAAACAGAGACATTACTTTGCCAACAAAAGTCCATCTAGTCAAAGCTATGGTTTTTCCAGTAGTCATGTATGGATGTGAGAGTTGGACCATAAAGAAAGCTGAGTGCAGAAGAATTGATGCTTTTGAACTGTGGTGTTGGACAAGACTTTTGAGAGTCCCAATATTCATTGGAAGGACTGATGTTGATGCTGAAACTCCAATCCTTTGGCCACCTGATGGGAAGAACAGATTCATTGGAAAAGACCCTGAGGCTGGGAAAGATTAAAGGTGGGAGGAAAAGGGGACAACAGAGGATGAGATGGTTGGATGACATCACAGACTCAATGGACATGAGTTTGAGTAAGCTCTGGGAATTGGTGATGGACAGGGAGGCCTGGCGTGTTGCAGTCCATGGGGTAGCAAAGAATCAGACACGACTGAGTGGCTGAAATGAACTGAACTGAACTGATAGCTGATTCACTTTGTTGTACAGCAGAAACTAACACAACATTGTAAAGCAATTATCTTCCAATTAAAAATAAATTAATAATATAAAGAATGAGGGAACCAGATGGAGAGCCAGAGAGAAGACAGAAAAGGCAGATACAGGAAATAAAGAGGGGAAGAGAGGGGCTGGACCCACTGAGTATAGGAGAGCTTTTGCTTGTTGGTGTTTGGGATTATTTTGGGGGTTAAGAATCAAGACTGCAAAAGAGAGAAGGAGGAGGACCACTCCTTTCTCCAAAGTCCTCTTGGAATGGGAAGACAAGATGTTGAAGATAATTTGGTATAAATTAAGGGTGTATTTTCCTGTCTTTTTGTGGTTCCTCCAGACACAAGTTAGAAATAAAGTCACTATTAGTTACATTTTTTTTTTCAGTTACACAATTATTTGTTTAAACTACCCAGAGACAGGGGCACATGAGGCCCCATTTGTAATCAAGTTATCACTGAAACCAGCAGTGTAAAAACAGAGCTCAAATAGGATTTTATAATCATGGCTGCTCAGAGCCCCTTTCAGTACTGAAACCCATTTTGGCCAACATCGCCCTTTCTTATCTATGGATAAGGATGACACCTACATGACTGCTAGCCCTTGATGTACCTGAAAGATAAAAGTATCCCGGGGTGACACTGACTTCAGCAGAACACTGATAAAAGCATTCAATCAACCAGATATCTGCTCTTGAGTAAACAGAAGATCTAGATGACAAACTGGAATTTTCTTTTCATCTGGATGTTTGCTATGAGGGAGACGTGGTCATTGACATCTCAAGCATTCAAACCTTGGTAGGTTTGATGCAAGGCATGCTGCTATCTCAGCAGAGAATAAGCCAAAATTAAAAGGACTAAGAAAGATGGATGATGGGATGGGTCCCTTGGGAGAAAAGATAGTCCATAGTCCACATGTTGTATTCAGCAAGCACTGTGAGCTCAGGCTCAGGGCCACCCCTGGAGTACTTGACATACAGAGCGAATCATTTCTAACACCTTCCCTCTCTTCAAAGGGCTTCCCTTGTGGCTCAGCTGGTAAAGAATCCACCTGCAGTGCAGGAGACCTGGGTTTGATCCCTGGGTTGACAAGATCCCCTGGAGAAGGGAAAGGCTACCCACTCCAGTATTCCAGCCTGGAGAATTCCAGGGACTGTACAGTCCATGGGGTCACCAAGAGTTGGACACGACTGAGTGACTTTCACGCCCTCTCTTCGATACAACAAAATTATTCTTAGTGGGATTTCCCTGGTTGTCCAGTGGTTAAGACTCTGAACTTCCAATGCAAAGGGCACTGGTTTGATCCCTGATGAGGGAATTAAGATCCCACATGCTGCACAGCCAAAAATAAATAAATAAATAAACTCTGATGCCTTTGGTAATAACTGCACAACTCTGGGCTTCCCCAGTGGCTCAGCAGTAAAGAATCTGCCTGCAATACAGGAGGCGGAGAAGACACACATTCAATCCCTCGGTTGGGAAGAGGAGGGCATGACAACCCTTTCCAGTACCCTTGCCTGGAGAATCCATGGACAGAGGTACAGTCCATGGGGTTGCAAAGAGTCAGACACATCTGAAGTGACTTAGCACCCACACACACACAACTCTGTAAATATACCAAAATCGTTGAATTGTGAGAGTAAAGCAAATGAATTGTATGGTATGTAAACTATAACAATAAAAAGTTTTAAGTTATCACAATAAGATTTTAAAAGACAAAATCATTCTTAGTAAGTCATGAAGTAAGCCTGAGAAGAATCATGCCCAGAAAGGAAACAAAGACAGTGAAAATGTTTTTTTACTGAACTGCCTGTGTATATTTGTGCCTGTAAAAAATAATAATAATAGTAAATAATACAACACTTCAATATATAAAAGAGAAAAGCTAATGTGATAATACTTTTCAATTTACATTATTGTATTTTTTGAAAAGAAAAAAAGAAAAATCTTACACATACATAGTGATCTGTTCCAGTAATGGATCTTGCCATTCACAGTCTGTTCCACTATTTCAAATATTAGACACAAGTCAAAGCTCCAAGTGATAGTGTTTCTTCACACTGGTAATCACTGTGCCATTATTTTCATTTTGAATCTCCTCTTTAAATGCAGGAATATCTGGTCCCAAAGGGGTTGGAGACACTAATTGGTGCCCTGAGCTAGCTCTGCTGCTGCTGCTGCTAAGTCGCTTCAGTCGTGTCCAACTCTGTGCGACCCCATAGACGGCAGCCCACCAGGCTCCCAATGATTCTAAATTGTTACAAACTTAGGAAACATTCCAACCTCCGATTCTGCCAACGTTGGAGGACTCCTGTATAACTAGCAGTCCTCATAATTTAATTCCATGTTTTCATGAAATATAAAGAATGATAATAAAATATGTAAGATCTTTGTAGGGGGGATAAATGGAGAAGGAAATGGCAACCCACCCCAGTATTCTTGCTGGGAAAGTCCCATGGACAGAAGAGCTTGGCGAGCTACAGTCCAGGGGGTTGCCAAGAGTCAGACACAACTTAGCAGACTAACTAGGCATGGAAAATAAAACAAACTTTTTGGGCAACCCAATACTACAGTTGCATTCAAATATGTATTATAACTGTATTAAATTACAACATGTTCAGTTCCATCGCTCGGCCATGTCCAACTCTGCAACCCCATGGATTGCAACATGCCAGGTCTCTCTGTCCATCACCAACCCCAGCTTGTGCTTCATCCAGCCCAGCATTTCACATAATATCCTCTGTATATAAGTTAAATAAGCAGGGTGACAATATACAGCCTTGACATACTCCTTTCCCAATTTGGGACAAATCTGTTGTTTCATGTCATGTTCTAACTGTTGCTTCTTGACCTCCATACAGGTTTCTCAAGAGGCAGGTCAGGTGGTCTGGTATTCCCATCTCTTGAAGAATTTTCCAAAGTTTGTTGTGATCTACACATTCAAAGACTTTGGCATAGTCAATAAAGCAGTAGATGTTTTTCTGGAACTCTCTTGCTTTTTCGATGATCCAGCGGATGTTGGCAATTTGATCTCTGGTTCCTCTGCCTTTTCTAAATCCAGCTTGAACATCAGGGAGTTCACGGTTCATGTATTGCTGAAGCCTGGCTTGGAGAATTTTGAGCATTACTTTACTAGCTTATGAGATGAGGGCAATTGTGCAGAGTTTGAGCATTCTTTGGCATTGCCTTTCTTTGGGATTGGAATGAAAACTGACCTTTCCCAGTCCTGTGGCCACTGCTGAGTTTTCCAAATTTGCTGGCATATTGAGTGCAGCACTTTCACAGCATCATCTTTCAGGATTTGAAATGTCAGCTGGAATTCCATCACCTCCTCTAAGTTTTGTTTGTAGTGATGCTTCCTAAGGCCCACTTGACTACACATTCCAAGATGTCTGGCTCTTGGTAAGTGATCACACCATCATGGTTATCTGGGTCATGAAGATCTCTTTTGTACAGTTCTTCTGTGTATTCTTGCCACTTCTTCGTAATATCTTCTCCTTCTGTTAGGTCCAAACCATTTCTGTCCTTTATTGTGCTCATCTTTGTATGAAATTTTCCCTTGATATCTCTAATTTTCTTGAAGAAATCTCTAGTCTTTCCCATTCTATTGTTTTCCTCCATTTCTTTGCCTTGATCACTGAGGAAGGCTTTCTTTTCTCTCCTTGCTATTTTTTGGAACTCTGCATTCAAACAGGTATATCTTTCCTCTTCTCCTTTTCCTTTAGCTTCTCTTCTTTTCTCAACTATTTGTAAAGCCTCATCAGACAATCATTTTGCCTTTTTGTATTTCTTTTCTTGGGGATGGTCTTGATCCCTGCCTCCTGTACAATGTCACGAACCTCCGTCCACAGTTCTTCAGGCACTCTAGCAGATCTAATCCCTTGAATCTGTTTGTCACTTCCACTGTATAACTGTAAGGGATTTGATTTAGGTCATACCTGAATGGTCTAGTGGCTTTTCCTACTTTCTTCAATTTAAGTCTGAGTTTGGCAATAAGGAGTTCATGATCTGAGCCACAGTCAGCTCCCGGTCTTGTTTTTGCTGACTGTATAGAGCTTCTCCATTTTTGGCTTCAAAGAGTATAATCAATCTCACTTTGGTGTTGACCATCTGGTGATGTCCATGTGTAGAGTCTTCTCTTGTGTTGTTGGAAGAGGGTGTTTGCCTTTGATCTGCTTTGTTTTGTACTCCAAGGCCAGATTTGCCTGTTACTCCAGGTGTCTCTTAACTTTCTACTTTTGCATTCCAATCCCCTATAATGAAAAGGACATGTTTTCTGAGTGTTAGTTGTAGAAGGTCTTGTAGGTCTTCAGAGACCATTCAACTTCAGCTTCTTCAGCATTGCTGATCAGGGCATGGACTTGGATTACTGTGATACTGAATGGTTTGCCTTGGAAACAAACAGAGATCATTCTGTTGTTTTTGAGATTGCATCCATTTCAGACTTTCTTGTTGACTATGATGGCTACTCCATTTCTTCTAAGGGTTTCCTACCCACAGTAGTAGATATAATGGTCATCTGAGTTAAATTCACCCATTCCAGTCCATTTTAGTTCGCAGATTCCTAGAATGTTGATGTTCACTCTTGCCATCGCCTGTTGACCACTTCCAATTTGCCTTGGTTCATGGACCCAACATTCCAGGTTCCTATGCAATATTGCTCTTTACAGCATCGGACTTTACTTCCATCACCCGTTATATCCACAAACTGGGTGAGAGAAATGAAGTCTAAATCAGAAACTGGACAAACACAATGGGAGTCGGGATGCATTACTGAGTGCTCATCAGCCACTCAAGACTGACTCCACTCCCCTACTGCTCATTAAAACGGGATCTTTAATTTTCTAAGTTTGGCCCTGAAGACAGGACCAAGTGGGTGGGGCAGGTATCTGAGGAAAGTTCTTTGAATCTGAAGTTGAGAAGAGTTGGACAAGGCAGGGCCAGCTTAGAATGGTCCTTCAGGGGATGTTTTATCAATATCAGGCAATGAGAGGAAGACAGCCACAGCTTTTGCTTATCAAGCAAGTTGTTATTTTTCAGTTGCTAAGTTGCATCTGACTCTTTGTGATCCCATGGACTGCAGAATGCCAGATTTCTCTGCCCTTCATCATCTTCTAGAGTTTGCTAAAACTCACGTCCATGTTCACATTATTATTCCAAAGCATGGAGAAGGAAATGGCAACCTACTCCAACATTCTTGCCTGAAAAATCCCATGGACAGAGGAGCCTGGCAGGCTACAGTACAAAGGGTCACAAGCAGTTGGCACAACTGAGTGACCAAGCACTCAGGTAGTTATGTTCAATGTGCATGTTAATTTTAGGAAGTCTTCATCTGTCTTTTTCATGGAAGAATTAAAGAAATGAAAGGGATAAATAAAACAATGCTACACTAAACCATTTCTCTGACTGCTTTCCCTTGGGTTTCTGATGTGATCACTCCTGAAAAGCTTCCCAGGGTTCCCAAGTTATGTGACTGGAGGGCTTCAAAAATCACCTGCCCGGCAGTTCCCGAGCAAACCTAGATTCTTAATGATTATACCCACCATTTATTTATTGGGCATAACTGTGTCCTACGTATGGTGTTAAGCTACATCTATAAAAGTAATACTAATAATTGATCTTCTCGGTGCAGATTTACAAAGAGATAGTTCCCCATTACAAATAAGAACAGACAGAAAATAGCTCAGAGGAATTAGTCATCATCCCAGCTGATAGATATAATCACACCAAAGTATGTCAGAGTCAGGAAATACCACGAGGTTAAGAAGATTACAAAGAATGAAGATGACTGTAATTACTTACGTTTAACTGAATAGTATAATTGAATCACATAATTCTTTTCCACTATTTAAGTTCCTGGCTTACAAGTCAGGAATGACCTATAGGCCACTTCCCTCCTGGCTAGTCGAAGACTATTGAGGAGGGAGGGGAGTGGCATTCACCGTGGCAAATAAGGCTCTCCCGCCCATCCCTCTCCCTCCATTCCACCCACTCCCCCACCTCGCCCCCGCCCCGGAAATTCAGTGACAAGTAAAGGCTCTGCCGTTGTTAACTATAAGAGGACAAGGCTTTGACTTTTCTAGGGTGTGAAGAGTTCTAGGAATAACCAGAAAAGCAAGCAGGAGACTCCCCTGGTGGTCCAGCAGTTAAGAGTCCATGCTTCCAAAGTAGGGTGCTTGATCCCTGGTCATGGAACCCACATGCCACATGGCTCAGCCAAAGCAAAAAGAAATGAACAAATGAATTAAAACTATAAAAAAAGAAAAGCAACAATCTGTATGGCCATGCACTGAAGCAGGGCTGTGTGTTAGGAAGAAAGCAAGATGCAATGGCGCCTCTGATAGTGAGTCTCCATTCACAGCTAACTGGTTTGGGACCCCTGCAAGTTATAGTCTCTCAGATCCTGTCTGTGAAATAATGATAATGACTCTGTTCCGCTTCCCTTGCCGCTCACCTGTGAGGATGATGATCTGAGCACACTGGGGTGTGTCACAGAGTTTACAAAGATAAAAGACCACACACGTGTATTCCACCTTCTATCACATGCTAATGACCTCTGGTTTTCTAAGCAGTGGATAATGCGCAATTCAAAATATACATTATTTCAAGCGATGCCTAAAATAAATTTTCTGAATTGTCTTTTGTGAGAAATGGCTGAGTCATTTTGCTGCCATCCAGTCTGCTTTTTAAAAAACTACTCTTTTGACCTCACTCCACAGGCACGTGGGGTCTTAGTTCCCCAGTCCGGGATGGAACACTTGTCACCTGCCTTGGAAGCACAGAGTCTTAACCACTGGACCACCAGGGAAGTCCCCAGCCTGCTTTTAATCCATTGGGCCAAATGTAGAAGCTAGAAGTTAGGCAAGCAATAGGAGGTTGAACCAAATTCTTGCATGCTTTCAGATCCACAGAGGGCTATGTGAGAATGAGGCAGTTTTTAGGATTTGGGGGGTGGTGGGGAGGGCGAAGTGAAAAATATCCAGGAAGAGTGGGGAAGTATTTCCAGTTCTGTGACAGTATCCCTGGCCAGGACACAAAGCCTTGGGGCCTTGGACTCCAGAACGGCATCAGCTGAGGGTCAGCTTGAGCCCCCCACCAACTCAGCCCTCAGCCCTACTGCTCTGTGACTGGAGTCCAGTCGGAAAGCCCAACTTCTGGGGCTTTAGGACTTGGTGCGTTTTGCTGCTGCCCATGGCCTGGAGGGTAGTGTTGACACCAGAGGGTGTTTACTTCAGCCGTGGCCAGACTGTCTTCCCCAGAGCAGATATTTGCCTAAGCCCCAAAGCTCATTAGATAGCTTAGGAGGCTCTTTGCTTACTCTCTCAAGCACTCAGGCTGTCTCCCTGGTGTGGTGTCCGGGTGTCCTGGAGTTCTGGGTTCCTTTGTGTGGCTGGAACAGTATGGCTTGCAGAGCATGTGTGTAGGAGGGATCTCTCAACTCATTATCTCAAATAAGAGCTCATTTCAAATAATCTTTTCTCTTTTTTCAGCCTCACCACATAATTTGGGGGATCTTAATTCCTCAGCCACGGATCAAACCTATGCCCCCTGCAGTAGAAGCAGAGTCCTAACCACTGGATCACCAGGGAATTCCCTCAATTCCTTCGTTTTTCTTTAATGAAAAACGAAACTTTCATTTGGAAGGACTAGGCCATTAGCTAAACTGTACCTCTGGTTCCACAACACTTCGTTTGTTTTTTTGGCTTCACCACATGGCAGGCAGAGCTTCCTCAACCAGGGGTCAAACTCATGGCCCCACTTTAGAAGTGCAAAGTCTTAACCACTGGACCACCAGGGAAGCCCTTTTTCTGTGTGTGTGAATTTTTTATTTTTCTTGTGAAAGTTTTGACCATGTTCACATTTTCTGATTTCCAATTTGCTTTGATACCACAAATATTATCTTGCCTGGGAATATTACACAATAAGGCGGAATTAAGTCAGGATATCATTAGACATTGATTTTCTGTCATTATTCATTTAACACTATGTGCCTGACAGAGGTGCCCCAGGACTAAACAGAAGTGTGCATGTCTGCAGGTTTTCCTCCAACCTCCTCCTTACTTACCAGGGGGCAAGAGAAAGCCAGCTCACCCAGAAGTGACATGTAAGGCCCCAATGCCCAGAGACCACTAAGATCAAAATTACCATTACAACCCTTTTGGACTTTCTTATTGGAAACCTGGAAACTTGGAAGAAAAGCACAGCATCACTAAGAACCGGATTGTCTGTTTGAATCCTAGTTTGAATAATCGGCTATTACCCTCAGGCACATTCTTAATCTCTCAGAACCTCAGTTTCTCTATCTGTAAGTTGGGGATAATCATGGTAGTTTATGATGTGGTTGTGAGGAGTCTCTGATAAAATGTGTATAAAGCAATTAAAGCAGTGCCTAGAGTATATCAAATGCTCAATAAGCATTAGTGTCAAGACCTCAACTGCATACACGAACAAGTTTGCTGCTAAAAAGGTCAAGATTGTAAACACAATAAAATGGAGAAGAGATAGTCTTTCCAACAAATGGTGCTGAACCAACTAGACATCCAAGCACAAAGCAATGAATCAGACTCAGACCTCACACTCTTAACAAAAGTTAGCTCAAAATGAATCATAGACCTAATGTAAAACGCAAATTTGTAAAACTTCTAGAAGATAACATAGGAGAAAACTTTGATGAGTTTGGTACAGTGGTACCTTTTTGATATGAAATCAAAAGCACAATCTAAAAGAAAGTTCTTAATCTGGGCTTCATTAAAATGAAAGCTTCTGCTCTGAAAAAGACATTGTCAAGAGAAAGAAAAGACAAACCACAGGCTGAAAGGAAATATTTCCAAAAGACATATCTGATAAAGGATTGTTATCCAAAATACACAAAGAACTCTTAAAACTCAACAATAAGAAGTCAAACAACCTGGTTAAAAAATGGGCCAAATACCTTAGCAGATACATCACCAAGGAATACATGGCAAGTAAGCACATGAAAAGATGTTCCACCTCATACACCATCAGGAAAATGCAAATTAGAATGACAAGGAGCTACCAGCACACTATTTGACTATTAGAATGGTCAAAATCCAGAATACTGACAGCACCAAACGCTGCAAGGGTGGTGGACCAAGAATTCTCATTCATTGCTGGTGAGAATGCAAAACGGGGCAGCCACTTTGGAAGACAATTTGGCAGTTTCTTACAAAACTAATCACTCTCTTATCCTATGACACAGCAGTCTTTCTCCTTGGTATTTATACAAGGAATTTGAAATTCTATGGCACAGAAAAATAAGCAAGTGGCTGTGTACAGCAGCTTTGTTCATAACTGCTGCAACTTGGAAGCAACAAAGGTGTCCTTCAGCAGGTAAATGGGTAAACTGTGGTACAAACGGAGTGTTATTCAGTGTTAAAAAGAAATGAGCTAACAAGCCAGGAAAAGGTATGGAGGAAACTTTAACGCATATTATTAAGAGAAGCCAACCGGAAAAGCCTGCATATATTATGATCCCAACTGTACATCATTCTGGAAGATGTAAAACAAAGCAACCTATGGAGAAGAAAACGACAACCCACTCCAGGATTCTTGCCTGGAGAATCCCATCGACAGAGGAGCCTGGCGGGCTACAGTCCATGGGGTTGCAAGTCGGCCACGACTTAGCATCGAAACCAAACAACTACAGAGAGAGTAAAAAGATCAGTGGCTACCAGAGGTTGGCGGGGAGGGAGGAACAAATAGGCAGAGCACCAAAACTTTTAGGGCAGTGAAAATACTCTGTATGATACTTTAATGGTGGATATATAGACATTTGTCCAAACCCATAGGATGTACAACGCTAAGGGTGAACGCTAATGTAAGCTGTGGACTTTGCGTCTCAGTGATGTGCCGATGTGTGCTCAGCGTAATAAATGTACTACTCTGATGGGGATCTTGATAATGGAGTAGGCTATGCATGCATGCAGGGCCAGGGAAATTTCTGGTCCTTCCTCTCAATTTTGCTGTGAACCAAAAACAAGTTTAAAAGATGAAGTCTTAAAGAAAAAAATGCAAGCTTCACCTTTGAGCATGAAACCTCAAGCCCAAAGGCTTACTCATCCCTACCCTCTCTTGTAGTATCTATGCATATTCCTATATAAATCATTCTCAGAAAAGTCTCTGCAACAGAAATGTAGATGGAGTAGTGTTATCTTAGCATTTTGAGGAACTTAAAGGTGTTTGAAGCAATGGGGTCATTCTCCAGAAAAAGTATGCCGCATAAATTTGCATGAAGCTTTGGAAAACTATGTATCCACCACTTCCACAGCCGTTTTCAACCACCAAGAAGACTGTGGGACCTGAGCTCAAAGAGGGAACCAGAGTTTGGGACACAAAATATTTGCTGCCCCAGAGAAAGGGGAAACTGGCCTCTCTTGCACCCCAAAGAAAGACTGTCACCTCACCTTCTGTACTTGGTTGGTTCTTCCTGGAAACCAACCATGAAAGTATTCAGCTCACCTCAGCAATGAATTTGGTGGCTCCCAGGTTTGGAGCAAAGCCACACTGTGATCACCAAACTCTAGCCCAGGTCATCTCTGAGGTCCTTCTCAGGGACTTGGACCGTGGAGAGAGAATCTCCAGTATGCCCTGCCTGCCCAGCACAGAAGACTTCGTCTACAGTCCTTGGACACTTTTGCTTTCATGCTATCAATCAAGTTCTTATGAAACACGTACTCTGTCTCCAGCTTAAAACCAGGTACTGTGGGAAATGGGGCATTTCCCAAAAATGTCTCCTAATCTCAGCTCCTAATCTCCCTGGGGGCTACAAAACAAACACATATTTTAAGAGGCGAGAAAAACCACGTAGGTCAGAGTTTCATCATGGTCTAAGTCCAGAATATTTTCTAAAGGCCAGTGTGCTGTATGAGCTGAGGGCCCACAGAGCATAAAAGACTTTCAGGAAAAGGTGGGACTTGTGCCAGGCTTGTTTTATATGCTCTGTAACAACCGTTGTCCTTAGAGTACACTTTCTTCTACCCACCTCCACCTTAATCTACTAGAATCCACCTCTCAAATATTGTCTTAGCAACCCGTTTACTGATTAACCCTAATGAGCCAAGCAGGTCAGCATGAATGCTGCCGCTGAAACTCAGACCTTTGTTTCTGGGCCACTTTTATCCCATCACAGAGTTTCAAGGTCAGGAGGGACTCCAGAGGTCACCTAGTCTAAACTCTCTCCTGTTGCTTAGGAAAGAGACCTCTAGGCTTACATTCTCCAAGCTTCTTAGGAGAGCAAACCCAGAAGGGGGAGTCTGGTCAATGATAGAAGCCTCATGCCCACAAAGAAGCAGGTGCTGTCAGGCAGGACACAAAGCACACCCAGACAACCTTACTGATGCACGAAGAACACAGTCAGCTTCAGGATTCAGACCGTCACAGCACCTATTTGTGTGACTATGTCCAGCCCCTGAATTACCCATTCAAGTAACCAATGTCCACCAGCCCAGCCACACTGTAGTCATCAAGCACACATCTCAAAGTCGATGTGGAGGTATGGTGCTTCGTACCCAAGCTCACTCTCGCCCACCTTAGAGCTCCTCGGGGGGCAAGGACTGAGCCCGCCTCTATTGTGCACCTCCGGGGCTAGTACAGCACCTGATGCACAATAGGTAGCTGTGTGTGGCTTTGGTGAATGGGACTGAAACGCACAAACTAAACTGTACTGAATGACACAGAATTTGTCACTATGAGTGCAAGCAATACCAGGGACAGGGAACATGGCAACAGCTGGAAGGGAATTAAAGATGACCTCACCTCCCCAACCACCTCAGGATCTCTTCATCCAGAGAGAGACAGTCACTCATAAATCCCAGTGAGATGGAGATGCTGATTCCATCTGGAAACAGTATTTCTAAAACCAACATGCACGAAGACCTCCACACATGGCAGGTGCTGTGTAAATTCCTTACGTTGAATCCTCATACAGTCCTCTGAAGTAAGTTCTCATAGGATCGCCATCTCACAGATGGAGAAACTGAGTCTTAGAAAAATTGGGACCTTCAGTAAGTACAGAAATGGGATTTGATTTTTTGGAAGAAGTAGAATGCAGTTGGGTTTTGCAGAATGGGGAAGATTTTGTTATCCATATATAGATAGAAAAGGAGGGGAGAAATAAGACATCATTAGATGGACAGGAGAGGCCAGCACACAGCAATGTCCCAGCAGCCCAGAGGAGGCGGGGCTTCAGAGAGAGAACTGGAGGAGTTTCGATAGCAGCAAATTAGATAAGGACTGAACTTTCCATTCAAGGTGGCAATTAGGAGATCAGAGTTGACATTAGCAGGGGCAGTAAATGAAAGAGCTGAAATGGAAGCCAGGATGCAGTGGCCAGAACAGCAATGGGTGTCAGAGGCCCAAGAGGAGACCTGTTTGGGGGTCACTTGATGGAAGAAGCCCAGTTGGATGTGGAGAAGAATTAAGAAATGGTCCTTGGGACTTCCCTAGTGGTCCAGTGGTTAAGACTCCTCACTTCCACTGCAGGAGACACAGGTTCAATCCCTGGTTGGGCAACGAAGATCCCATATGCTGTGCAATGTGGCCAAAAAAAAAAAAAAAGAAGAAGAAGAAGGGATCTTTATGGTAGGAAAGTCTTGACCTTCTTCACAGGTAAAGTGGCAGGAGTCAGTCAAGTGGGAGAGGCTGAGGATGTAGGAGAAAGAGGGGGGGTGCAGATGGAGGGAGATTTGCACTAGAACCGTGAATGTATAGCAACCAAAACATCATGTACCTTAGTAACCATTGTCTTCCCATATCCCAGGCACAGATTTTCATGGGGAAAAAAAAAAAACACGTTTTGTATGGTTTTTCCTCTTAAAAAATGGCAAAACAAGAAAACTCCCTCTTAGCAAGTGAGTATTCTCTGTCAGGCTTGGTACTAGGTAATTTGACACTTATGGGATCATTTAAAAGTCTCAGCAGTTCAGCTGGCTACAGGAGGTGGAGATGCCAGCTGGGTGACATCTGGTCCCAGTTCTGTGAGACTGGAGTTTAGGGCATCAAAAATGCCTGTGCAGAAGGGCCCTGACGGAGCAGCCAGCCCACTGCCATCTGCCCACTGAATGGTCCAGAATGGCAAAGATAGAATGACTAGTCCTTGGCAGGCCTCCAGTGACCCTCTTCCCCATTGCTATTGTTCAATTGCTCAGTTGTGTCTGACTCTTTGCAATCCCATGGGTTTCCCTGTCCTTCACTGTCTCCCGTAGTTTTCTCAAACTCGTGTCCATCAAGTCGGTGATGCCATCCAACCATCTCATCCTCTGTTGCCCCCATCTCCTCCTGCCCTCAATCTTTCTGAGCATCAGGGTCTTTTCCATTAGTCAACTTCTAAGTCAGGCAACTTAATCACAAAACACCATCTTCTTTTTTCATCTTGTAGAATAAAATAAAATACCCTCAAGCATTTATAACTTGCTTATTCTGAATGCATCTTAAGCACCTATTAGATGCCAGGTTGCACCCATTTGCTTTTTCTGCATGACAATTCACCCCAGAACCACAAGCATGTATTATTTTTCATGATTCTGCATGCCCAAGTAAAAACCAAGGATTCTGATGAAGGGACAGTGGCGGCACAGAGGTGGATATGGCCATTTCTTCCCGTGGAACTCAGGGAAGCCTCTGAAAAGGGAAGCACCTAATGGAGGTCTCAGCCCTCAGACAGAGGTAGGCAAAGAAGGTGGGGGAAAGGAGATCATTTGGGAGAAATAGAAATAATAGCTCAAGTCAGAGCAATGTGAAGCAACAGAGTGGGTTCAGGGAACTGTGCAGAAATCAGTGTGCACAAGGTGAGGCAGGGGTGATAGCAGGTGACAGGAGAGGCTGGATGAGTCAGGTCTGGAAGGATGGTAAGCAACGCCAAGTTTCACTTTGCTGAACTAAGGAGAAGACAATGGAGAAGAGCATTTTCTAAAGCTATGTTGGAGCAGCTTGACAACTGGAGGCAAAAAGTCACCCAAGAGAGAGAATGAATCTCCAGAGAAAGAAAGAAGGATGAGGCCCAGGTTCCGGCCTGTGTTAGTGGATGGGCAGTAGTGCCCTTGGTCAGGGTGGGTGCGGAGAAAGGAGGGCAGGAGTGACAATGCTGAGTTTGCAGTGCTTCTGCCATATCCCGGAACGGCTGTGCAGCGGGTGGTGCTGAACACTGGTTTGGACTCAGAAGGAGAGTTGGGGCTGGGGAATTCAATTTACAAGCTGTCATCATATGTAGTGCTTTCGGGATGTGATAAAGAATAGTGATCTTAAACCCATATTTCATTCCAACTATAAAAAAAAATAAAAGGGAAGAAGAAAAGTAATTTCTTTTTTAAAAAAGAACAATCATTTTCAAATTCTTTTCTCTCCCAAGAAAAGAATTAGCCAAGGGTTTGTTTCAATACCAAACAAAAATGGGGAAGAGATCGGCTTTCTACATGATTGCAATGGATAATTCATGAAGCTCTGAAAAATACAGCTGCCGTTTCGCCAATAATTTCCTGTGCCCATGTAAACAGTACCATATTCTCTGAAGCTTTCTTCCCCTCTGAAAAGGTAAACTGTGCCTTGCCACTAAGTAGGGGCAGAATAAATATCCAGTCTCCCTGTTCTTTCTGCTAAGACCATGTTCTTTCAGAAAGTCTTCAGATGGTAGCCCACTTCGGTTACCGCTAAAGCTGCAGAACTGGGTTACAAACATGTCCAAGTAATCAAGTGGTGAAGTGAAAGTTGCTCAGTCGTGTCTGACCCTTTGTGACCTCATAGACTGGGGACTGCCAGGCTCCTCTGACCATGGAATTCTCCAGGCCAGAATACTGGAGTGGGTGGCCTATCCCTTCTCCGGTGGATCTTTCCAAGCCAGGAATCAAACCAGGGTCTTCTGCCTTGAAGGGGATTCTTTACCAGCTCAGCTACCAGGGAAGCCCTGTAGAGTTACTGTTATTACTCACAGAGCTGAGGAAGACGAGGAGTAAAGGAGGATGGGTCCCAGTAACAGATTTATCACCTCAGCATTGCCCCACATGGTAGGAACTATGTGCTCCTGTTTGAGGAATATTTTGCTACTCCACCAAAAAGAGAAACAGTCTGTTTGCAATCATGTAAACTCGGGGAGTACTGGACACTAAATCCACTGTGCAGTAGAGAACCACAGTAGTGAAGAGTCTTCCTTAACTTTATTTTGTCAGTGTTTCCCCAGATTCATTTGGTCAAGGAAACATGAGTTCTGCAGCATTACCAAAAATTCCCACTTGGCCGTTCTACCAAGGCTCACAGGGATTGGCAACAAGAGGCGGTGCCTTCTCCCATCCTCATAAACCGGGGGACTGAATCTCAGAGGTCTCTCCCAGCTTAAATTTTGAATTTGAGTGGTCCGAACAGTTGTCCCCCCTCCCACCAAACCTGCCCAGCTCTGGGAGGGATCCCTGCTGAAGAGGAAATCCACCACTTCCTGTCCAAGCAGCCCCTCTGGTGAAGTGGGCCTTTGACCTGCTGAATTGAGGATCTGTTTGGGGGATTTTTTTCCACGACAGAGGAAAAACCCCTCTTAGAAAAGCCCCTTTGTCTTCAGCACTGCACCCTGAGGGAAAAATTAAAGAACGAACACAGTCAGATTTTTGTAACCTTATTTCCTATTTTATTCTGTATCTTAGGTCAATAGGAAGCACTGTTTTTGAAAAAAAAAAAAAAAAAATCCAGTCAGGAAAAATAAAAATGTTTACGACAGCATTTTTTCTTTTAGGTATTATATTCTATTTTAAATCAGGAAATACAACATCTGCATCTGCTCTTAAGGATTCTCTTTTTATTTCCTCATCACCAGAGGTCTTTTTTTTTTTTTTTTAATGTCAGACACTATAAATTTGAATGCACCTTTGAACTAATTTTGTGTAAGATGAGACCAGGGGAGCTGACGGAAAGTATTTAAGTAAAAATGGGAAGATGGAGGGAATTGAGAAGAAGGTATAATAGCCATCAGATTCAGCTATGACAAACAAAGAAATAAATAAACTGACTTTGTTAGGAGATTCTGGGCCCTGGAGAAGAAGGAAAAGAGAAGTAGAGGGAAAAGGGAGTGAATCAGAAAATGGGTCTGCGATGGGGCACAGGGTGCTATAAATACTCTATGAAGAGCTGACTTTTCATTTTCACTAAAAACTTGTAAGAGAGACTGCAACGTTCTTATTGCATCACTTCTCCCTGTGTGTAATGGAAGCTGGGAAATCACCTTTAGTCTTTCTTCTTTAGCCTTTGACTTAATCCTTCAACCTACACTATTTTCATCCATTCTGAGCTTGGACCCAAATGCTCCATCCCAGGCCCTCATGAAAGTTTCAACCCATTGGCGATCCCAGGTGCCATGGAGGAGGAAGGAAGGTTGACTGAGTTATTCAACTCAGGAAGACTGTCTCAAAGCAGATACAAATATGTAGGGTTTATCTTCATCAGTTAGTATTGCTGTTACTAAACCAAACCTGAGTCTACTTGCCCTCAAATAGTAAAGTCCATCTTCTGACACGGGGATGTGGTGAAGGAAATTTCTGTGTTTATACCGACTCAGGAGAAGGCAATGGCACCCCACTCCAGTACTCCTGCCTGCAAAATCCATGGGCGGAAGAGCCTGGTAGGCTGCAGTTCACGGGGTCACGAAGAGTCAGACACGACTGAGCGACTTCACTTTCACTTTTTACTTTCATGCATTGGAGAAGGAATTGGCAACCCACTCCAGTGTTCTTGCCTGGAGAATCCCAGGGACGGGGGATCCTGGTGGGCTGTTGTCTATGAGGTCGCACAGAGTCGGACACGACTGAAGTGACTTAGCAGCAACAGCATACCTACTCAACGGACACAAGTTTGAGTAAGCTCCAAGAGATGGTGAAGAACAGGGAAGACTGGCATGCTCCAGTACACGTCATGGGGTCTCAAGAGTCAGACACAGCTGAGTGATTGAACAACAACAAAGCATTGCTTTGTTCTTTGCTCAAAACACCCAAACTCCCGGAAGGGTTTCAGCAAAGTAGTTTTAGAGGCCAGGTGAGGGAGAAGGGTTGCAGGGTGTGTGCTCACCTCAAGCACAATTCTTTAATTGGTTGGTGGTGAGGTAACACAGCAGCGGGGCTTTTCTGGTGGCCTGGGTAAAGAATTTGCCTGCAATGCAGAAAACGTGGAGGCACAGGTTCAATCCCTGCATCAGGAAGATCCCCTGGAGGAGGAAATGGCAACCCACTCCAGTATTCTTGCCTGGGAAATCCCATGGACAGAGGACCCTGGCGGGCTACAGTTTTTGGAGTCTCAAAGAGTCAGACAGGACTGAACACGTATCCATGTAACAGAGCAGTATCACAGGGGTATCATAGGCCAGCACCCCGGTGGCTCAGACGGTAAAGTGTCTGCCTGCAATGCAGGAGACCCGGGTTAGATTCCTGGGTCGGGAAGATCCCCTGGAGAAGGAAATGGCAATCCACTCTAGCACTCTTGCCTGGAGAATCCCATGCACAGAGGAGCCTGATAGGCTACAGTCCATGGGGTTGCAAAGAGTCAGACACGACTGAGCGACTTCACTTCACTTCATCACAGGGGTTAATATTATCAGTCCTTAGGCTTCAGCAGGCCTGGGGACTGTATCCTCATGGTCATCAAGTAGTTAACATCTTCCATTTGGTGGGAGTGTTAGCATCTATAGAAAAACTCGGGAAATGTGCCTGAGATACTCTTATCTAATAGGTACTCCAGAAAGAAGCTACAACAGAGGACACAGGGGAGGGGTCTGTCCTGGGAAGGTCTCATAGGATCCTGCTTGGTTTCATTGCTCTCGGCTGCAAGTAACCATCAAGGTGGCTTAAATAGGAAGAAACCTAGAGGGAGGCAGTTGTTGGTTTGGGTCCAGTACCTGACCAAGTTCAGGTTGATGTCTGCAATTTTTATAGGCTTTCCCTTATGGTCATAAGCTGATTGCTGTGCTCTGGACATCACATCTACATTCAATCATTCTCTTAGCATCTATGAAGAAGGAAGGAAGTCTGGTGATATCTTTCCCTTTTACCAGGAAAGAGAAATGTTTCCCAGAAGCCCCTAGCAAGCTTTGACATATAACTAACTCATTGACCAAAACATGTGATATAGCTTCAGGGAAGGCTGGAAAGGGCGAGGTGAGTTTCCCAGCCTCTAAAATGGAGACTAAGTCAATTATACTCCATTAAAAATTAAAATAAATAATAAAGTAAGTCAATAAAATGGAAACAATAAGAAGATTGAGTAGATCTTTTGACTCAACCAATAATAAGCAACTGCCACCAAATTATTTTCCATTAATTTTATTATTACTACATGCTTGTTGCTGAAATTTGATCAAGGACCTTATCATGAAGCTAGTAAGGCCATGTTCTGCTCATCACTTGACCACTTCAAGTTGAGCTATGGTGTGAGTGAGCTGATAGTATGCAATAACTTTGTTCCTACTTGAAATAAAAGCTTTTAAGTTGAATTTTTTTTAGGACCACTCATTCCGTCTATAGGGTCGCACAGAGTCATACATGACTAAAGTGACTTAACAGCAGCAGCAACATATCTTCCAAAAACTCTCAAGTTTCTTTGGTTTACATCAAAGTCCTATCTAATTTGCTCCCAAGAGGAAATCTACCACAATAGTAAAGTTGTATATTTCCACAGGGATTTTCCCTAAACTGTTAATGAGTTGTGACTTCCTTATATGTACATGCAGACGAGACTGGGGCACTCCAAGCAGGTAGACAGAATTCGAACCAGATGGTTCAAGGAAAGGAAACTGGATTAGCCGATCATTTCAAACACCTCCATGTGTTGACTGAAATCCATAAGGGGAATGACAAAACATGTACCTTATTTTCTCAACAAACTGTGCACCATATTGAATGTTAAGCATTAAATTGAGGGAGGGGTAGAGCAAGCTCTGGTTTTTCTTTCCTTGTCAACTAGAACCATAAGCCTAGTTTTGCCTGATTAATGTATCCAGAAGGGGGAAAAAAAAAAAACAAAAAGAAATACATGGCGGTTCATAAACTCATACCACTGAGGGTCCCCGTGGTAATCCTATAGCACAGGCATTTGAATAAATCAGAGGTGGCAAGGGTGTGTCTAATTTCCATGAGTTCCTGTATGGAAAGCAAATCCCATTTTGCTTGATTTTCCAGTTTAAACAATAAACCATAAGAGTCTCTCATCCCCACCCTTAAGCCAATTTCACTGAAACAGGGACCAATGCAAATTAAGGCACTTTCCAGTATTCAGGCCCCCAACCTCCCACCCCCAGTTTAATTAAAGCCCAATTTGGTTGAGGAGTAAACTCGTATTTACACATCAGGAGAAAATCTGGTTCCAGTAATTAAAGGGATTTTCTAAATCTTGCCCCCATGTTAGAACACCCGTTTTAATAGTTAATTAAAGACTCCTGAACCATCCTTTGAAGGAAGTTTGAAAAAGAAAAGATTAGGGACCTGCCACAAAGACATTACTGACAACAAGGAATGAAATTCTTTGTTAGTCCCTTTAAGGAAAACTAAGGTTTTCATTTACCTAAAATACTTTGGGTATGCAGACTTTTTTTTTTTTTTTAAACAAAAGGAAATACTTATTTGCCTTTGTAAATAAGTACAGTCTAAGGTAACCCTGCAAATTTCACAGCTGTTCCACAAATATAAGCCAGCTTACAAGTCACCTGCATACCACCCCCATCACAGTGAGGGTAGGTTGGGAGCACAGATGCCTTCTTCCTTTGTATTCTAAGGGCTGGTGCCAAAATGGCAAATTCCATAGACGAGGGCCCCCCACAGACAAGGAGATCAATACTCTCCCTTGGCAACTCCATGTACTGTCTATATTCAAAGTGGGTTGAAATTTATTTAGATGCATCTTGCAATCAACATTTAATCCTGCTCTGTGCTAGGTGCTGTTAGGTACACAGATAAGTACAGTATAAGTCTCCTTGCTGCTCAGAGATTTGATCTTGATTAAGAAGACAAACCCTGGGACTTCCCTGATGGGCCAGTGTTTAAGTCTCTGCACTCCCAATGCAGGGGGCCTGAATTCAATCCCTGGTCAGGGAACAAGAGCCCACAAGCCATAGCTAAAGAGTATGTATGCCACAGGGAAGACTGAAGATCCGGGGTGTCACAACTAAGATCCGGCACAGTCAGATAGATAAATTAAAAAGAAGGCAACACTTGTCCAGGTAACACTAATACAAGGCACACAGACATGGAAGATGTACTGGTGATATAAGCAAAGGACACAATGACAATGGGGCAAAGGAAGAGATACAAGGATGGGTAAACCCTCCTGGAAGGTGTTAAGCTCTTCCTTAACAGGTAGATCAAATTGCCAAAATCAAAGAGATCTAATAGTCAGCATCCACTGGATCATAGAAAAGGCAAGAGAACTCCAGAAAAACATCTATTTATGCTTTATTGACTATGATAAAGCATTTGACTGTGTGGATCACAACAAACTGTGGAAAATTCTTAAAGAGATGGGAATACCAAACCACCTTACCAGCCTCCTGAGAAATCTGTATGAAGGTCAAGAAGCAACAGTTAGAAATGGCTATGGAAAAACAGACTGGTTTCAAATTGAGAAAAGAGTACATTAAGGATGTATATTGTCACTCTGCTTATTTAACTTATATGCAGAGTATGTCATGAGAAATCATGGGCTGGATGAAGCACAAGCTGGAATCAAGATTGCTGGGAGAAATATCAATAACCTCAGATATGCAGATGACACCACCCTTATGGCAGAAAATGAAGAGAAACTGAAGAGCCTCTTGATGAAAGTAAAAGAGGAGAGTGAAAAAGTTGGCTTAAAACTCAACATTCAAAAAATGAAGATCATGGCATCCAGTCCCATCACTTCATGGCAAATAGTTGGGGAAACAGCGGAAACAGTGACAAGCTTTATTTTCTTGGGCTCCAAAATCACTGCAGATGGTGACCTGCAGCCTTGAAATTAAAAAACACTTGCTCCTTGAAAGAAAAGCTATGACCAACCTAGACAGCATATTAAAAAGCAGAGACATTAGTTTGCCAACAAAGGTCCATCCAGTCAAATCTATGGTTTTTCCAGTAGTCATGTATGGATGTGAGAGATGGGCCATAAAGAAAGCTGAGCACCAAAGAATTGATGCTTTTGAACTGTGGTGTTGGAGAAGACTCTTGAGAGTCCCTCGGATAGCAAGGAGATCCAACCAGTCCATCCTAAAGGAGATCAGTCCTGAATATTCATTGGAAGGACTGATGCTGAAGCTGAAACTCCAATACTCTGGCCACCTGATTCAAAGAATGGACTCATTAGAAAAGACCCTGATGCTGGGAAAGATGGAAGGCAGGAGGAGAAGCGTGACAGAAGATGATATGGTTGGATGGCATCAGGGACTCGATGGACATGAGTTTGAGCAAGGTCCTGGAATTGGTGATGGACAGGGAGACATGGCGTTCTACAGTCCATGATGTCATAAAGAGTCGGAAATGATGAGTGACTGAACTGAACTGAGCTAACAACAGGTACAAGAAGCTGGTATCTGGAGAATAAGATTCCCAGACAGAGAGAATAAGGATATGGTGGCAAGAAAGAGCAATGCATGTTCAAGAAAGAGCCTGGAGATCCCTGGGGCTGAAGTAAAGTTGGTGGGGGTGGGGGGGGGGGGGGCTGTTAGGAGGGGAAGACAACGTGAGCACAGTGGAGACGGGGTTGCAGAGGGGCTTTCCCACTTGGCTAAGAAGTTGATTTCATTCTAGAGAAAGGAGGACCTGGAATGGAAGAATTGGGTGGGGAACAAAAAGAGACTTAGGCAAGAGAACTTAGAGACTTAGGCAAAACAAAAACAAAAAGAGACTTAGGCAAGCCCAGGGTTTCTCTCTCAAAGCAATGGCAACTGAACTGTGTGGCAAGGGGGACTCAAATAGAGATGCATCCCCAGGGAGCCATACAGACTTTCTGGGGGGATGTAAAATAAATGGGTTATTCGAAAGGAATCAACTTCTAGATCTTCAACTTCTATATGTTCTTTTTTCTAAAACTACCTGATAAGTAGAATCACACCTGAAATGAAGGCTGTTCCCCTCATCTATGCCAAATCTTTCAGTGACAGGTTAATGATTCATCAAGATACCTTAAATGCATGGGCTTCTTGTCTCCTTGTCCTCTTGATCCTTTCTGTTAAGGATGAAACTTGAACTTTGAGGGAGGTTCTGGATTCAGAATAATCGATGCAATATAGATTAGTGACCTTGATCATTCAAACATTTTTGGAATCATTCCTAGAGTTATCAACTTTTTAAGCACAAAACCCTCAGGTAAAAATTCAGTTTGAATTCTTTCTGATTCAAGTGGCATTTCAGGAAGTCACTTAAAATCTATTTTGTCAACTGTATCATCAACTATGTATTCTAATTACAATCAGTTCTCATCTGATTTCAGATTATAATTATAATATAATTAACATTTTCAATCTCCTACTAACAGAGTGAACTTCTTTAAATCCAGGATGAAAACTGATAGATGTTAATTTAAATGTTTATAAAAGAGTACAGTTATGGAAAAACCTTTTGGGAGTGCCCCCAGCAAATGAGTTTAAAGAAACTGGATTTCCTTGGGATGTCAGTACATGTTGAGAAGGAAGTCATGTGAGGAGAGGTGGATCTCTGTGGTAAATTAAGTTTGAGAGGTGCTGAGTTACAGTGGCATAGGTCTCAGCCTTTTAATAGACTAATCATGTTAGAGCCTCTCCAGAGAGTTTTTCCCCAAGCTTTGACCACACGAGAGGGGCAGCACCAAGGGGAAACTTGAGAGCATTTTACACTTCACCCCGATAATCTCCATCTCCCCACCAGCCCCCCCAGCTACCCCTCCCCATAACACATAAACTAAGTTAATACGTATCTTACTATAAACACAATCTTTAGGCAATAGGGGGCTGAAGCCTGTTCTCACGGGCTCACACCAGCAACTTGGGCATAACTGGGGACCAAAATGTGTTCTGAGAAGAAAGTTCTGGAGCAGTAGGTCAAATATACCCTGAACATAGTTACATCATACAAGAGAAGTACAGAGTTGAAGCAATTGCAAAGATAATGCCAGACCTCAAAAATGTCTATGTACTTCTCTTATACTATCCATATGTGCCATCCGGATATTTTTCTATTGAATTATCTGCAAACTTGCTTCAGTTCTTAACATCACTCATATGAATGTGTGCAGCCTGTGTTCATAGAATACTTAGATCACTCCCAATATAGGCCTTCTTACTGACACATCCCTGATACCACAAAGTGTGTGGAAAGAAGCCAGAGGCATGGACCAGTAGCTGAGATAAATCATGATAAAGGACATCTTCCTATATAATCAATGATATAGGATCATTGATCCTCCTGATCAAATCCTATACCTTGGGTGTATTTCACATGGTTTTTCCAGGATGCTTACAAGTATTGTTCTTTACTTTTCTTGAACAAGATTCAAAAAATTTACTTGGTTGTCCATCTAATGCCCCCAAATGCCTCCAATTTAGTTAATGCAGTGGATAAAAAGATATCTTTTCAATCCCAAGATTAGCAAAAATTTCTTATTTGATATCAAATCAACAAGATGGCCTATTGATTGAACCTTCGACTTTACAACTGAGTCTTTTGCCTTTGTGTCCGACGATGACATATGTCATTGTGCAAAACGGAAAGGCCATCTGGACAGAGCTGCCCTGTGAGATAAGGAGGAATGCTGGCATTCTTAGCACAGGGATGCTCAGTATTGAACTATGTTGGATGCTGTGAACAGGAAAGCTTCTCCAGCAAAAAGTGCCCTTTAGATGCAAGTGCTGTATCTCGCTGTCACATCTGTGCTGTTTCTGCACAATGACAAGTGGTCCTGACATAGCCTTCCCTTGCTCCCAGAATCCCCAAAGAGCAGCACAGAGGATGGGGATGGTTCTCCAGTGCAGAGCAAGTAACACAGAATTTCAGAAAGGAGATGAAGGCCATTTTCAAATCCCAGTTATGAAATTAATAAGCCACAGGGATGTAACATACAGCATAAGGAATATGGTCAAGAATATGGTAATCACTTTGTTTGGGAACAGATGGTTACTAGACTTAGCGTGGTGACCACTTCATAACACAGGCAAATGTCAAAGCACTATGTAGTATGCCTGAAATGAATAGGATGTCAGCTATTTTTCAGTTTTAAAAAAGTGCAATTGTCTGTCCCTGAACTCTCTTTCCTTACAACACATTATTAGATTATTTTATAATCACTTATTTTCCAAGCCATCTGTTTTGCCTGCTTGACCAAGAGCGTGTGCTATGTGGTCTTACTTATCTCCATATCCTCAAAGCCAGTACAGAGACTGACCCAAGCTGGGCACTCAGTAAATATTTGTTAAGTGAATCAATGGAAAGTTGAATGAATGAATAATGCAAGAGGAAAGGAATTCGAGATTTGAAGCCCTATTTTCTGGAGGAAGCAGTCTGTTAAACCTAAGAACCATCCTACTGGCATCTTTTGGTCAAACTGGTTATCATGCCCTGTCTGCACCATCCTGTGACAGGTGACAACTGACATTTCTAGGTCTCAGAAACTTGCTCTGCTCTATATTCTCTGAATAGGTGGACTAAAGTTTATAGCCCAATCAGTACCAGGCTTTCCTAGGCTTAGCTGTACTTTTTTTGCCTTTGACATTTAACCTCGCTTTTTTTCATATACTAAATATTATTTCATATCATCTGATGCTCTTGACTCCTCAAATGCATATTTCTCCCCTATTTGTCTTTTCTGTCACCTGTTGAATACACCAATACTTCCTGTCTCTCCAGCCTGATATTGCTCTAATCTAATCTCTTCTTTGGAAAAAAGAGAAAAACTATATCATGTTTTTTCTTCTTTATTTCTTTTCTATAATTTGTTCCCAAGGCCTTGACCCCTGAACTTACGCTGAGTTCCCACAGCCACTTTCTCAGCTGGCCTGCCTGGCACTATCTCTAAAACATTCCTAGAATTGCTCCTTGATGAGATCGAAACCCATGCACACACCTAATCTCGACTTATCTTGACAGGTCCAATTTCTCCATACATGGTCCACATACCTCCCTGTTGTCTGACAGTCTACAGGTGAAAATCCCGTGTCTGTTCCACATCCAAGAAGTACACGTGCCACATCCTTGGCTGTCCCCGTCTCCTCAGATGTTTGGGAGTTCTCTAGGCTGGCTGCCATCTTCAAATCTGACATGGCTCTTCAAGCTATTTCATTAGAGCCAGTGGAGACCCGTGTTTTGTTGTTTTCCCCCGGCTCTGCTACTGACATGATAAAAAGCTGGAGACAAGGTAATGAGCTTGACTCTCTCAGTCAGTATAAAGCAGGGATTTAAAACACTTGGCATTCATCCACTTTGGAATGAAGCTCTAAGGATGAATGAGTCTGTAACCATAGTCAAGATTTTATTATTATGGATCTCTATTAGCAGTACTATAATTTTACTGATGATGTTAATGGAGCTCATAATAATATAAGAAATCCATCAGCAGGTCTGGAAGCTCAGAAAGGCTCTACTGCTATGGCCTTTAAGAATGATCTGCCCAGCGTGTTCCCTCCCTTCCCTAAATCCCTCTGAATTTTCTTTTTTTTTTTAGCAAGTATCAAACTGCCGGTGATTAACTCTTATCTTACTATTTTCTGTGGGTTAGCTTAGTCCCAGTGAGATGGAAAGACCCTTGGAAATAGGCTCAGGTTTGGTCTTTCTCCTGAACCTCTGCAGTACCAGATTCAGGACGAGTCACAGGTCACAGATGCAAGCATGCTTAGACGCTCAGTCATGTCCGACTCTGCGACCCTTTAGACTGTAGCCCGCGGAAGTCCTCTGTAACTTTTTAAAAAATTGAAACAGTTGATTTACAATGTAAAGATCATCATAGTAAGTAAGTCAGAAAGAGGAAGACAGGTACCATATAATATTTATATGTAGAATCTAAAACAAATGATACTATTGAACTTATTTACATAACAGGAACACTTTTTGCAATATAATTTCAGCCTGAGTTGTCTCCTAATCATAGTGAAAAAAGGGTGGCTTATGACTTATAATGAGATTGCTAAGTTGAAAGACTACTAAATTCAATGCCTTTTAAAAAATATTTCTCTTGAAGAGGAGTTGCTCCAAGCCCTCCAAAGCCCTGAATGCAGTCCCTGACTATCCCACTACTTACTGCTGAATTTCCCAGCCCGTTTCCTGCTCTCAGAAGTTGGTGCTGAGTGGGACCCCTCCCTTTTCAACTCACCCATGTTTCCTGGCCATAGCCCTCTCCAGCCTCCTCATTTTTATAGGCCACCCCCTGAAAATGCCCTGTTTGTCAGAAACGAAGTACCAGCAGCCAGAAGGCTCCCCCGCACCCAGCCCCACGTACTGCTCTAGTGGCCTGATGGTCTTGCTTCTCTTGTCTGCTACTAAAAAGAAGGAAGAAGTCACGTTCTTTGAGCGCCCGTGTGGGTCTGGGGCTCTTCTGCTACAGGTGGGAAGTGCTGGTAACTGTGTGATAACCCATCTGGAGGAGGCAGCCCTGATGTGTAGCCTTAGGAGATGGTCCTGTGCTAACATAGCCAAGTTCAAGCTAGGAGTGTGTCGCCACTGAATGCATTCTGCCTTCTCTGTGCTGTAGAGCAGGGTGGATCTGGCTCCAGTCTGGGATAAGGGTAGGAAGCCCTGCAACTCGAAATTCTCTCTCCCAAAGTTTCTGAAAAATCAACTCATAAAAAATAAGCATAGGGGACTTTACTGGTGGTCCGGTGGCTGAGACTCCTGGCTCCCAGTGCAGGGGGCCCAGGTTCCACCCCTGATCAGGGAACTAGATACCACCTGCTACAGTTAAGACTCAGCACAGCCAAATAAATACATAAACAAAACCTAAATATTTGGGGAAAAAAATCAATTGCTCTGGTAATTGCCAGAAAGGACATTTAGAAAGATAAAAAAAGAAAAATTATAAAGAAAACAATCGTAACTTTGGCTTCTTGCTTTTTGGTATCTCACTTTAAAAGGTTTACTCAGCTCCCTTTTAACACTTGGAAGACTATTTCCCCGGAAGAGTAGCAGAATATGCCATCCCCAAATATGCCACCCTCTACCCAAGATTCATTGCAGACGGGCTGCCTCAGCTTGCAAAAGACATTTTTCTCCAGTTTGTACAATGCAAAGCATGCAAGGTAGTTTCAAGGAAAGGCGCTTAATAAAAAATAAATAATACCTTAAGACCATTCATGCAGACACTTCCTGACAATCCCTGGAAGTGCTGACTAGCCCATGAGCTAATTATCCTGTAAATTTCCTATTCTTCCCTAGTGTGGAGGTGAGATCTAATTTGAAAGATTAAAATCTTTGCATGATTACAGTATCTGGTAATTGTTCAGCTCTGTAGTTACATGCTCAATAGCTACTAACTAAGTGCAAAGAATTACAAGGTGATTTGTGCCTGTAAAATAAATTCCAAGAATTTTGCTTTTACAAAAGGCAAAGAAGCCAAAGTGGCAGAATAACAGACGTGCTAAGTGGAGTAATTTATTGTAAACTTCAGGAAAGACGGACTTAGGGATCTCTGGATTTTTAGACAGGCCAAGTTGCAGAATACCGCCCAATGCATCTTTGAGGTTGTACAAAATTTTATTTATGTAAAAGCACAGCTCAAGTGGGTAAAGTTGTCTAAGAAGTATTTACCCTAAACTTTTGGAGGGGTTCCAAATGTTTGCTATTCTCATAACAGAGGAACCACCCAAACCACATATTCATAATTTTCAAACATAAAAAAAAAAAAACTTCTGGAACTCAATACTAGAGCAATGATATGAGATTTTGTGTGTGTGTGTGTATGTATATAACATTAAAATTTTAAAGAAAAAAGAAGAAAAATTAATAAAGCCTTTAGTATTTGTGTTTTCAACTCCACCACTATTTGATTTTGTGCCAACCATTCTTTTTCTGCCTTAGTAGGTCACACCGGAAAATTCATTCATTAAACAAATATTTATTCAGCACCCAGTGCATACCAAGCTCCTGTTCTTGGCACTGGGGACATGATGATAAATAAAATAGATAAGAACTCTGCTCTCATGGACTCAGAGTTCAGCAGGAAAGAAAGATTTACTAATCTAAGTATTCATTTCAATTACAAATACTTACAAGTGATGCTTAGAAGTCCTGGGGGAAAAAAGGGCAGCCCACCACGGAGAATGTAGGGTCTATCCTAGTTTAGGAGTCAAGGAAAGTAGCTAATGAGGAAGTGATGCTTAATTTGAGAGCTTAACGTCAACTAGGCATGATTAGCTCAGAGATGGGGGAAGGGCAAAGCCAGTTTTTTTCTGCAGTCAAGTAAAGCAAAGGGAGTTTTCAAAATGATTATATTTTAAAGGCTTTCTTCCTCCAAACCTTGAGGCTTCCCAGCCCTTTTTGTTTGTTACAGCTCAGCTTTTAAAGATTTTTCTAGTTAAAACTTTTGATATTACTTGTAGCTACAAGCATAATTCTAAAAGAACAAGGAATATCATATCTGATGAAACCAGGCCCTTATGTGGACAGGCAATAATGAGCCATTAGAAATGAAACTCACAATGGCCTGAAAGTGATCTGTTCCAGCATCCATTCTGTGGAGTACCCCAGCTCAGGCCTCCCTGGTTAAGGAAAGTAAGGGGACATGTGGGCAAGCCACAGAAGCAGGGCCTGGTGGACAGGGACTGAGGCAAACAGAGCTCACACAGGACAGGGTAAATGGTGGTGATTTGTCCACAGAACTTTTTCAGGCAACCAAAAAGAAAAATGTAGAATAAAATCCTTCCCTTGGAGGTTCGTTCAGAAATGACTCGTTTGTGCAAAATGATACCCACAAGTAGCTAATTGTCAGTGTTATGCCTCGAGCTAGATTGTAATGACTCAGCATAAACCGTGTCAACATTCAGAATTTTTGGAAAATTCATCTATTTCCCTTAATGGTAGGACTTTTCATGTGTTACCAGACCAGAACCTCACTGCTCACTTATCTTGGCCTACAATTATAACATGTTATTATTGATGGTTTTTATATGGATAGTTTTGGAAATAGTCTTTTTTTAAAAAAACAAAATGAGAACTGTAAGGGGGAAAAGGAAATAAATGACCCATCTTTCAAATCATTACTCAAATAAAAATAATAATTTACATTTAGGTATATTTCTTTCCAATTTTTTTCTCATTCTTCCTTTTCAAGTTTTATCTTTTGTCATAAATATAAGTAATCTAATAATCTACATATAACTGAGAGCTATTTAATGCTTATTTAGCATTCTATAGTACACATTTTCCTCTGTTATAACCTTTGTAAATGTTATGTTTGGGGATTGCACAATATCCCATCCAGGGGATGTGCCATTGTTTACCTCGCCAGTCTTCTACTGTGGGACATGTAGGGCTTCCATAAGCTTTTTAACCCGACATTTTTTTGAATAAAGAGGACGACTCATCAGCAAGGACTTCCGGATGTGGCATAATTAAGTCAAAGGTATAAACTTTCAAAGATCCCTAAAATTTTGTTCAGACTGTGTCTTCAAATACTGTATCAATTTATCTTCCTGTTGACCATGTATGAAAGAGCTTGTCCTGTGACACACTTGCCAGCATCCTCTCTCTTCCTTTCTTTCCACTCTCGTCAGTTCAGTTCAGTTCAGTCGCTCAGTCGTGTCCGACTCTTTGTGACCCCAGGAATCGCAGCACGCCAGGCCTCCCTGTCCATCACCAGCTCCAGGAGTTCACTCAGATTCACGTCCATCAAGTCAGTGATGCCATCCAGCCATCTCATCCTCTGTCGTCCCCTTCTCCTCCTGCCCCCAATCCCTCCCAGCATCAGAGTCTTTTCCAATGAGTCAACTCTTCGCATGAGGTGGCCAAAGTACTGGAGTTTCAGCTTTAGCATCATTCCTTCCAAAGAACACCCAGGACTGATCTCCTTTAGAATGGACTGGTTGGATCTCCTTGCAGTCCAAGGGACTCTCAAGAGTCTTCCCCAACACCACAGTTCAAAAGCATCAATTCTTCAGCACTCAACCTTCTTCACAGTCCAACTCTCACATCCATACATGCCCACTGGAAAAACCATAGCCTTGACTAGACGGACCTTTCTTGGCAAAGTAACGTCTCTGCTTTTCAATATGCTATCTAGGTTGGTCATAACTTTTCTTCCAAGGAGTAAACGTCTTTTAATTTCATGGCTGCAGTCACCATCTGCAGTGATTTTGGAGCCCCTCAAAATAAAGTTTGACACTGTTTCCACTGTTTCCCCATCTATTTCCCATGAAGTGATGGGACCAGATGCCATGATCTTCATTTTCTGAATGTTGAGCTTGAAGCCAACATTTTTACTCCCCTCTTTCACTTTCATCAAGAGGCTTTTTAGTCCCTCTTCACTTTTCTGCCATAAGGGTGGTGTCATCTGCATATCTGAGGTTATTGAGATTTCTCCCGGCAATCTTGATTCCAGCTTGTGCTTCATCCAACCCAGCATTTCTCATGATGTACTCTGCATAGAAGTTAAATAAGCATAGTGACAATATACAGCCTTGACATACTCCTTTTCTTATTTGGAACCAGTCTGTTGTTCCATGTCCAGTTCTAACTGTTGCTTCCTGACCTGCATATAGGTTTCTCAAGAGGCAGGTCAGATGGTCTGGTATTCCCATCTCTTTCAGAATTTTCCACAGTTTCTTGTGATCCACACAGTCAAAGGCTTTGGCATAGTCCATAAAGCAGAAATAGATGTTTTTCTGGAACTCTCTTGCTTTTTCCATGATCCAGCAGATGTTGGCAATTTGATCGCTGGTTCTTCTGCCTTTTCTAAATCCAGCTTGAACATCAGGAAGTTCACGGTTCACATATTGTTGAAGCCTGGCTTGGAGAATTTTGAGCATTACTTTGCTAGCTTGTGAGATGAGTGCAATTGTGCAGTAGTTTGAGCATTCTTTGGCATTGCCTTTTTTGGGATTGGAATGAAAGGTCAGTACCTTTTCCAGTCCTGTGGCCACTGCTGAGTTTTCCAGATTTGGTGGCATATTGAGTGTAGCACTTTCACAGCATCATCTTCCAGGATTTGAAACAGCTCAACTGGAATTCCATCACCTCCACTAGCTTTGTTCGTAGTGATATTTCCTAAGGTCCACTTGACTTCACATTCCAGGATGTCTGGCTCTAGGTGAGTGATCACACCATTGTGATTATCTGGGTTGTGAAGATCTTTTTTGTACAGTTCTTCCGTGTATTCTTGCCACCTCTTCTTAATATCTTCTGCTTCTGTTAGGTCCACACCATTTCTGTCCTTTATTGAACCCATCTTTACATGAACTATTCCCTTGGTATCTCTAATTTTCTTGAAGAGATCTCTAGTCTTTCCCATTCTATTGTTTTCCTCTATTTCTTTGCATTGATCGCTGAAGAAGGCTTTCTTATCTCTTCTTGCTATTCTTTGGAACTCTGCATTCAGATGTTTATATCTTTCCTTTTCTCCTTTGCTTTTTCACTTCCTTTCACAGCTATTTGTAAGGCCTCCCCAGACAGCCATTTTGCTTTTTTGCCTTTCTTTTCCATGGGGATGGTCTTGATCCCTGTCTCCTGTACAATGTCACGAACCTCATTCCATAGTTCATCAGGCACTCTATCTATCAGATCTAGTCCCTTAAATCTATTTCTCACTTCCACTGTATTTAATCATAAGGGATTTGATTTAGGTCATACCTGAATGGTCTAGTGGTTTTCCCTACTTTCTTCAATTTCAGTCTGAATTGGGCAATAAGGAGTTCATGATCTGAGCCACAGTCAGCTCCCGGTCTTGTTTTTGTTGACTGTATAGAACTTCTCCATCTTTGGCTGCAAAGAATATAATCAATCTGATTTCGGTTTTGACCCTTTGGTGATGTCCATGTGTAGAGTCTTCTCTTGTGTAACTTTTACTAAAAATATGTTAGGCAAAACATGTCATGGGTAGTATCTTAATTGGCATTTCTGTGTGCTTAATAATTTCCCTTTATTTGGTGTTAATTGTATTTTCTTTTTCATATATTGTCTATTAATGTTCTCTGTCCATTTTCAATCAGCCTTCTTTTATGCTTTGGAGGAAAAAAAAATTCCCAGTTTGCACTATAATATTTTTCAACCTATTGAACCTTTACATTTTTGTGGTGATAATTCTAAACTATGAACACAAATAATGCAACTTTCATTTGAAATGCCAAAAAAGAAATAAACTTTAATTGTGCTCTCTTCTGTTTTAGTCACCAGTTCAAACAATTACATGTGATATTCTTTGTTCTCAGAAGCATAGAAAATGGAGGATTGAGTCTTTTTAAAAAATGAGAAACTTTTATTTTAAAATTAATTAAGCAGGTAATTTATTTTAAAAAATAACATTAATTTCACTGAAAATTTTGTTTAGAATCCTCTTTTGGAATTGCCTTCCAATTAGTTTCTGAGCCTCCTTCATTTTTATTGCAAATATTACCCAGGCTGATACAATTCTATTTACTTAGTTTGGTTTAACCTACTTTGGGAGGGTTCTAATGATAAAGTCTCTCTCATGCCAGGACTAGATGATTGCCACATTGCATCTGTCCACATCAGTCCATAATCCCAAGAATCTAAATGCAGATCTGAAAACTAAAGTAGGGAGGAGGTTTGGGGTAAAATAATGTCCCTGAAACAAGCATAATGCATTTAAGAAAACCTACTATGAAGGAGAGGCTTCCCAGGTGGTGCTAGAGGTAAGGAACCTATCTGCCAGTGCAGGAGACCTAAGAGACTAGGGCTCCGTCCCTGGGTCGGGAAGATCCCCTGGAGGAGGGCATGGCAACCCGCTCCAGTACTCTTGCCTGGAGAACCGCAGGGACAGAGGAGCCTGGCGGGCTACAGTCCATGGGGCTGCAAAGAGTCGAACACACTGAAGTGACTTAGCACACACCCACACGCTATGAAGGCGTCCAATCATCTGCGTGTGTTGGTAATGGGGGCAGTCTCCAAGAGCAGGTGTACCGTGCACAGCCTGTACCGCTGAGTGTGATGGGCCTGCCTCTCAAGTGTGCGTTTGAAAAAATCCATTTTGAGTCCTTACTTGGAGCTCAGATACTCAGAATTGCTTTTATTATTTTTTCAAAAACTAAGAAAAATTGTGTAAAATCAAGATTAAGCTGAATTAAGTAAGGCTGTACATCAGATTTAACAAGAGTTTTGTTACAAGTAAAACTGTGTGCACATAATTTTGATCACTGATTTTTCTGATGAGAGTGAACTAGTGTGAAATCTACAAAGGTGTGTTTGCAGAGGAGCAATGGAGACACAGAAATTGAGAATGGACTCATGAAGGTGGCTGCGGCAGGGGTGAGGGGAAGGAGAGGGTGGGTTGCATGGAGAGAGTAACATGGAAACATATATTACCATATGTAAAACAGATAGCCAATGGGGATTTGCTGTATGATTCAGGGAACTCAAACCGCAGCTGGACAACAACCTGAGGGGTGGGATGGGAAAGAAGGAGGGAGGGATGTTCAAGTGGGAGGTGACATGGGTAAACCTATGGCTGATTCATCTTGATGCTTGGTAGAAACCAACACAATACTGTGAAGCAATTATCCTTCAATCAAAAATAAATTTTTAAAAAGGTGTGATACCACATTTTAGAACATTATCACGATGTGATCCTTGGAGTATAGAATGGGGCTTATGCCAACATACGCTCGTTCAAAATTCCTAAGATGACCACCTTCTGAGTTAGAATCGGCAAGGTGATTGATTATTCATTAAAACAACAACAACAACTCAGCCATCTCAGCAACAATGAACTAATGTTTTCAGTAGATCAATAAATTTCCACTTTAATCCCAAGGAGAAACGCAGTGCATCAGAAAAGTCATCAGCAAAAACAGAAAGATCCATGCTAGCTATTTGTGGCAGCCCATCGAAGAGGGGACAGACCAGAACAGTAAGAAATGTTTGCCATGTGTTGGGAGAGGAGCAGTAATGGAAAATACTCATAAACAAATGACTAACACTTGCCTGTATGTTATTCAGGTGCGCAGATAAAATACATCCATCTCCTTGCATGGACTCTTCTGGATGCAAATTACTCTGAGCTCAGGCAGTCATTTCCAGGGTCTTGTAATTCCTTATGCAGCCCAAGCCATCATGGGTGTCAGCAGTTTTGCAACATAAGCACTTTAAGATTAAATCCTAACATCCAAATTAGCATAAAACCTTCTGTGCAAAATAAGTCACATCAGAGGCTTTCCTTTTCAATTTCCAAATTGTCCATTGCTGTTGTCTTGTACTTCACGGTTCAGATCAGGTGCTCAGTGGTCTCTTTGCGACCCCATGGACTGCAGCACACCAGGCTTCCCTGTCCATCACCAACTCCCGGAGCCTGCTCAAATTCATGTCCATCGAGTCGGCGATGCCACTCATGTCCATCGAGTCGGTGATGCCATCCAACCATCTCTTCCTCTGTCATCCCCTTCTTCTCCTGCCTTCAATCTTTCCCAGCATCAGGGACTTTTCCAATGAGTCAGTTCTTCACATCAAGTGACCAAAGTATTGGAGTTTCAGGACTGATTTCCTTTAGGACGGACTCTTAGATCTCCTTGTTCTCCAAGGGACTCTCAAGAGTCTTCTCCAACACCACACACAGTTCAAAAGCATCAGTTCTTCAGCGCTTACCTCTTTTTATGGTCCAACTCTCATATCCATACACGACTACTGGACAAACCATAGCTTTGACTAAGCAGGCCTTTGTCAGTAAAGTAATGTCTCTGCTTTATAATATGATGTCTAGGTTTGTCATAGTTTTTCTTCCAAGAAGCAAGCATCTTTTAATTTCATGGCTACAGTCACCATCTGCAGTGATTTTGGAGCCCAAGAAAATTAAGTCTGTCACTGTTTCCATTGTTTCCCCATCTATTTGCCATGAAGTGATGGGACCCGATGCATGATCTTTGTTTCTTGAATGTTGAGTTTTAAGCCAGTTTTTCAATCTCCTCTTACTTTCCTCCTCACTTTCCCCAAGAGACTCTTTATTCCTCTTCACTTTCTGCCATTAAAGTGGTATCATCTGCATATCTGAGGTTTTTGCTCTTTCTCCCAACAATCTTGATTCCAGTTTGTGCTTCATCCAGCCCAGCATTTCACATGATGTACTCTGCATATAAGTTAAATAGACAAGGTGACAATATACAGCCTTAATGTACTCCTTCTCCAATTTCAGCCTAGAAACCTCTTCCCTTCTCTCTAATTCCATATCCTTGGTGCTTGGCCTGACACTCCTTCAGGCAGGCTACGTCCACTGTGTTTTCTAGGATGGACATTTGATGTAGGAGGAAAGGAATATGGCATCTGACCCATAAGGACCAAATCAAGCACATGGGGGAAACAACCATTTCCTTTGCTTGTATTTAAGCGGGGAGGATAAATTTATTTCTCCTGAAGTTCAGCTTTCCCACAGCAAGGGAGCAGCCACAGTGGGCTACATAAAGGTAGCCCAAGATGCAGACAGCCCTGCCTGGATGCTAGCCATCAAGAAACCAGATTGCACCTTTGACAACCTGCTTGGAGCTCAAACACTTGAGGGAGACATCCCCAAGCCTTGTGGGAAAGCCTGGAGGCCAGCACTCAAGGCCATGGGATTCCTGGTGTGATTTTGACCTTGACCACAGGTGCATGTAGCCATGGAGGCTCTTTAATTTGGACAGCTTTGCTGATATAGGGCTTCCCTGGTGGCTCAGATAGTAAAGATCCCACCTGCAATGCAGGAGACCTGGGTTCGATCCCTAGGTTGGTAAGACCCCCTGGAGGAGGGCATGGCAACCCACTTCAGTATTCTTGCCTGGAGAATCCCCAGGGACAGAGGAGCCTGGCGGGCTATAGTCCAAGGGGTTGCAAAGAGTTCAACACCACTGAGCGACTAAGCACAGCACAGTGTTGCTGAAATAGGGCCTGACCACAGGTTGCCACATCTCTCTTGCTTTAAAAAATCTTGAGAAGAGAAAACAGATGTATTTAAGCTAGAAGCAAAGGATTGACCAGCTCGGTTCTCAGGGGAAGGGAACCTCTGGGGTAATATGGAAATCTGTGGGAGTATTTTTGATTGTTGCACAGATTGGGAGGCACCATTAGCATTTAATGGGTGGAACCAGAGGCAGTCAGCACCTTACTAAGTGTGGGATTTGGTCCACATGACAAAAATTTTTCCCATATCCCTCCCTAAGTAAATATGAATGTCTAGTTATATAAGCAAAAACCTTGAAAAACTTATCTGAGTCTAAGGTCTAACTTCATTTAACACATAAACACAATGTATTTTTTTCTCAGACTTAATATACATTGAATTCTTTGAAAATGTACCATTGTGTGCAAATACTTGTCTGGAATTTTATCAAGAATTGATCACCCTTTCAGTAAATCTCTGGTGACAGTGTATTTGTCTGCCTGAGTAACTGCTGCATTCAAGTACAGATACAAATATACTTCCCTGGCCCTTCTTTCAAAATGCCAAGTATTAAAACAAGTGTTGACAATACTCAGTTGAGTGTTGCTTTCTCATAAGCCCAAATTAATTTGTAAGGAATGGCTGTGGCTAGGGACTTCCCTGGTAGTCCAGTTGCTAAGACTCTGTACTCCTGATGCAGGGGGCTGAGTTCAATCCCTGGTCGGGGAACTAGATCCCACATGCCACAGCCATTATTTTTAAAATAATTTTATCTATTTATTCGTTTGGCTGTGTTGGGTCTTCATTGCTGATGGGCTTTTCTCTAGTTGCGGTGAGCAGGAGCCACTCCCTACGTGCAGTCTTCTGATTGTCGTGGCTTCTCTTGTTATAGAGCACAGGCTCTGGGGCATGACGGCTTCGGTATTTGCAGTACACGGGCTCAGTAGTTGCATTTCCCAGGCTCTAGAGCACAGGCTCGATAGCTGTGGAGCACGGGCTTACTTGCTCCTTGGCACGCGGGATCTTCTTAGACGAGGGATCGAACCTGTGTCTCCTGAATTGGCAGGTGGATTCTTTACTCCTGAGACACTGGAGAAGCCCTGGTGCATCTTTTACGTTTAAAATATATATATTTAGGGACTGCCATGGTGGTCCAGTGGTTAAGACTTCACCTTCCAATGCAAGGAGTGTGGGTTGGATCCCTGGTTGAGGGCTGCCCTGATAGCTCAGTTGGTAAAGAATCCACCTGCAATGCAGGAGACCTTGGTTCAATTCCTGGGTCGGGAATATCCTCTGGGGAAGCGTTAGCCTACCCATTCCAGTATTCTTGGGTTTCCCTTGTGGCTCAGATGTTAAAGAATCCACCTGCAATGCAGGAGACCTGGGTTCAATCCCTGGGTTGGGAAGATCCCCTGGAGAAAGGAAAGGCTACCCACTTCAATATTCTGGCCTAGAGAATTCCATGGACTGTATAGTCCATGGGGTCGCAAAGAGTCGGACACAACGGAACAACTTTCACTTCACTTTTCAGAGAACTAAGTTCCCACATGCCTCTCAGCCAAAACACCAAACCATAAAACAGAAGCAATATTGTGACAAATTGAATAGAGACTTTAAAAATGATCCACATCAAAAAATTTAAATATATATATATGTGTATTTACTATAAAAAATTATAAATCATTTTTAATTTTATAAAGAAATTATTAAAATATTACAAACAAATATTTTGAAAGTAAAAGAAAGTAAAAAGATGAAGTTAACTTGAAAAAGAAAAGAGTTGTGGCTAGATAATAGAATGGAATATCTTCAATTTTATCATACCAAAAATTCATATTCTTTTGTTATAAGTTACTTTCCTATTATTTTTTCCTTTCTCTTACAGGTTGTGCTGGACCCTGTGTGCCCCAGGCCAGTTCCCACTCCAGGGCCCTCTCAGCTGCTGGAGTGTTGACTGCTGACAGCCCGGAGCTGAGCACCACCATCCTCTCGCAGCCATCACTCCAGAGGGCTGCCTCTGCCAAGGTCCTGCCCCGTGACTCCTCCTCGGGGTCGCCTCCATCCACTGAGTGGTCGCTGGCGGGTAATAAGGCTCTGATTTGGCACAGTTATGCAGGATCACCCCAGCTTCAGAGCTCCCTGTGGGATCTGCTGAGCCATTTGTGGGGTGGTGGTCAAGCACAGCCCAACCTCTGTCCTGCCCCAGCCCTGCCCTCCTTCCCTCTCCCACTCATGCTGATCCTGAGAGCGTGTCCTATATGCTTCCTACCACCTAATGCCGTCTCCGGTGCTATTCCCTGGGCAACCTGGACTGTAACAAAAGTACAGCATTATAACGGCATTTGGACATTGGGTGTCTTGTTGTTTGGCAATTTTAACTGAGGATAGTAAAGGGGGAAAATAGAAAATATTTGTCACAATAAAAAAGAAAAGAAGCACTGTATCTCGTGGGCATGAGAACCTCTGGACTAGGTGATCTCTGCAGGGTCCCTCCAACTCAAGACCCTCTCCTGGAGGGCAGGAATACGCCTTGTCCCAGGTGGGCAAGTAACCCAGGCTCAGAATGACGCCTTCTGCAACTCCTTCTCACGTACTTGAATAAAACAAGTGTTCCTATACAGCATCACTTCACATCAGCACTTTCTCCCAAATGACGCACCTGCCAGGCCCTGTGTCCGTCAGCAAGCTCTTGCTGGTTGCAACCAGCAACTCGCAGCAGTGCATGCCCTTCCCACATTCCTAAGGCCTCTCCTGTGAATGGCCGGCTGCCTCTTTAGCTTTCTGAGAGATGCCAGGTGCCTAAGGAAGTAATAAACGGCCTCAATAGCCCCAGGCGCTTTGTCCTTCAAGACTTTTTATTTTGGATGAAATACAGGTTTAATTTCATTCTCAATATCACAGAATTGTAGTTCTCCTTAAACTGTCAACTGACGAAGATTCACAGAGCTTGAGGAGAGTTGGAGTGTGCGTGTGTGCGTGAGCGTGTGTGCACGTGTGTACCTGTGGATGCTCTGCAGGGCTGTGTGGGAGAGAGTGCGTGCTGGTCTCAAGAGCGGTCGAGGAGGACAAGCCAAAAGCAAGACCAGCGAGCCCCACACTTCCTCCTCTGGTCTAGCCCTCTAAGCCAGGCTACCCCAAGCCAGTGATTCAAAATCCCTGAAAAGAACTAAATTTTTTCTCATGCCAGGGAGTTCAGTTCAGTTCATTTCAGTCGCAGTCATGTCCTACTCTTTGCGACCCCATGGACTGCAGCACACCAGGCTTCCCTGTTCATCACCAACTCCCGGAGCTTACTCAAACTTATGTCTATCGAGTCAGTGATGTCATCCAACCATCTCATCCTCTGTCATCCCCTTCTCCTCCTGCCTTCAATCTTCCCCAGCATCAGGGCCTTTCCCAGTGAGTCAGTTCTTCGCATCAGGTGGCCAAAGGATTGGAGTTTCAGCTTCAACATCCGTCCTTCCAATGAATATTCAGGACTGATTTCCTTTAGGATGGACTGGTTGGATCTCCTTGCAGTCCAAGGAGTCTCTCAAGAGTCTTCTCCAACACCACAGTTCAAAAGCATCAATTCAAAATCATGCCAGGAATGTGTTCCTTTATAGTAAAGCCAGACTAAGGGTTATTTACCTGGCTCTGTGACCTTAATCAAATTGACTGTTGACATAATTCTTCAGGATGCCACAGGATCATCGACTATCTTAGCTGTCAGACAATTCACACAGAAATTCAGATCAGAGTCTGAGAGTGTGACCCTGGCCCCTCAGGGCCAGCACACTGCCCCCAGGTTGGCTGGGCACTGGAGGCTGTCTCATCACACAGTACCTCTTCTTTAACTCCTTCACCTGTCACCCTAGAATGCCAGTCAGAGTTTCCAACTCTGGTTCCTCCTGGGGTGTGGTGATAATTAAAGCAATAATGGTTTTCAAGCACAGAGACATTCCAGATTAAAAGACACTACACAATGGAACACATCCTGCCTCTAGTGACATAGGCTGATATAATTGCAAGCTAGGAAAATAAGATTAAGCCAAGCGTCCCTGTTACAGCAGCAATACCATTTGCCTTACTCTCATGACTTAGGGCCTGCCTCATATAAAATGAAGCCCTAGTACCCAAGAAAGAGGACACCAGGTTGAAAAAGAAATGCTTTTCTGCACTCAACTTCCACTTCACAGATCAACAAAGCCGTACAATTCTATTCCAGTCACTTAGTTCAAGGCTAAAAATTGAGTTAAGGAATAAATGGCACATCTATTTGCTCAACACATCATTTGTACCTCAGAGAGAGCTTTTATTAAAATATTCATGTTGTTCAAGGATGGATCCAGAGATTATCATGGTAAATGAAGTAAGTCAGAAAGATAAAGATGAATACCACATGATATCATTTATATGTGGAATCTAAAATATGACACAAACATTTACAAAACAGAAACTAACTCGCAGACACAGAAAACAAACTTATGGTTACTCAAGGGGGAAGGGGGTGGGGGAAGATAAATTAGGAGTTTGGAATTAGCAGACACACAGTACTATATATAAACGAGATGAACAACAAAGTCCTACTGTGTAGCACAGGATATATTCAATATCCTATAATAAAGCATAATGGAAAGGAATATTTAAAAAGAACGTATATATGTATATAGCTGAGCCATTTTGCTGTACAGAAGAAACTAACACAACATTGTGAATCAACTATACTTCAATTTAAAAATATATTAATGTTGCTATAAAAAGCAGGAAGACTATATAAGGTCTGCCAGTTAACTTAGGCAAATGCTTTGTACATGCATTTTCTTCTCTCACATATAAAATTGACATATTATACTGTTGCACATCTACTCTGCTGCCCAACACAGCAGCTGAACATTTTACATCCCAGGACAATGTTGATGGGCATAGAACCCCGCACATCACTGTTAGCAGTTCAGCAGTGCCAAGGCTACAACCACAACGGTGGTATCAATGCACTGTAAAGATTTCAAGAAAAGTGATTTGGGGGTCTGAGATGCTGGCCAACAGACTTCACTTCTATGCAGTAATGCTTCTGAGAGATTGTATTAAGAAACTCTGTTCATAGCCAAGCCACTGAGAAAATATATTTTCTGATTCCATTCATTCAAATATATCTGAAATTCCAGGTCTTAAACTGGCGAAAGAACAGCAGAAGTGAAGTAAGTGTTTATTGGGCTTCCCTGGTAGCTCAGCAGTAAAGAATCCACCTGCCAATGCAGGAGACTCGGGTTCAATCCCTGGGACAGGAAGATCCCTTGGAGAAGGAAATGGCAACCCACTCCAATAGTCTTGCCTGGGAAATCCCATGGGCAGAGGAGTCTGGCAGGCTATAGTCCATAAGGTCACAAAGAGTCAAACATGAATTCGTGACTAAGCAATAACAACAGTAGCAAGTGTTTATTAGGTCGCCTGGATTGAGGAGGCTAACAGAACATGAAACAGAAAGGAGCACAAACTGTTTCTGGTTGGGTATATCTGCTATTGAATGATATATAAAACTTGGCCAGGGTGCCTACTATACTTCTTAAGTCCTGATGCCCAAGCTGCTTCCAGAGGAAAAGAGAACAGATTAGAAAAATATCCACATGGAAACAGCTCAATGACATATTAACAGAAAAATGCACTTTGCAGATTCAGTAGTATGATTGCTCCTCCTTGCTCAAAGAATCCACGCAAGCATGGTTCTGTGGGGTCAGCTGCATTTAGGCTACAAAATGGTAGAGGCCATCACAGGAAGTTCACCCAAGGATGACATCTCTTCCGTGGAAAAGTATGTCCCAAATTTCATACAGTTCTTGCTTATCAGCTTCTACACATGAGTCATACTTAAAGGCTTTCAAAAATTTGTTACGCCATGGTTTCACTTGGCCCTACCTTGATTTTTATTTCTCAAAAGGTGGGTGGTTTACAAAAAAATTACTTCCCAGGAGCAAGCTAACACGCCTCTCATCTTCATTCAGGCCTCTGGTACATGTCTGTGGATGCTTCCTACTATAGGTGCCACATAAAGGCCCAAACCTCACCTCCAGAAGTATTTGTTTTCAAATTCCCTGGAAAATATTTCCATCTGGAACTACGATCCTTAGGTTAAATATCAAATTAAGTATTTATTTCTTTAAATAAATCTAGTTTTAGGCTACCTACTCTACAGGGAACAGGTTGAGTTCCTTAGATATTTTAACTTTGGTAAAAAGAAGTTTGAAATTATTTTTCTCAAGTTGCCACATGAAAATTTTTTCCCGGATTTTAAAAACTTATTCTTCATCATCTGTCATTTCTCCTTCAGTTAAAATCCTAGGTTGAGCTTGTGACAAGCAAAGTGTGTGGCTGTCACTGACTCTATTTTAGTTCCTAATACCACTTCTAGTGGGTGAAGGATGGCACCCCGACAAGGCTTAACTTCATCTCCTGCTGTACTTACCATCTCAACAGAAGGACTTAGTGGAAGTCATTCAATAACTCTCCCATTGCCAATAACTTTACGATGTAGAAAGAGAGGCCCCAAACTTTATTCTTTCCTGTGACTAATATGGTTTCTCCTCCTCTTTTCTTAAAACTTCTAAGTGAATCACAGAGACGAGCGGAAGGCTGAAAACAATGTGTCAGCTTTTTAATGAGCTTTAATTGTCACCACAGAAAATTAAGCACAGGCCGAGAGTCAGGATCCAAGGTTGGCTATGAACCCCAGACGGGTAATCAGTCCTGATCCCACGAGATTGCGAAAGCTTTGTCTTTGGAGTAGAGAGAGAAAACCTGAATGGACAACAGAAAGGGAGCTTTCAGCTCTTCGGTGGGCCCAGCTGAGACCACTTGCAGTCACCCCCTGCCCCTTGGGGTTTGCCCTGGATGCCCTAAGGCAGGATGGGGGTGCCCCACACAATGCCTGCACCTCCCCTCCTGCCTGGCTGGCTGATGGCATCGCGACACTGCCATCCATTAGTGGCGGCTTCTAAGGGGCTGTCTTTTGGTTCATCTTCCAATTCTACACCCCAGCAACAGAAAACTGACCTTGAAGAAAGATAGGGTGTCAGGATGTTTAATAAACTGAAGGTGACCAGGGTGGGCTTCCTGCTGCTTCCAAAGCTGTTAAGACCTTTGCAGGTAAGTTCAATTATCATGCTCTTCCTGAGTAACATGATAGCCATTTCAGAGAAAAAAAACAAAAACAAAAACAGGAGAAATAACTGTGGAACTCAGCATGCTCAACATCTATTTCAAAAGCATGCTCAAAGGTCCCCACTGGAAAATCTTGAATAGATGCAATAGTCATGTTTTTAAAACTGATCAGAAAGGGATGGGCCACAGTGCTATTATGGAACCACGTTATTGTAAAAATGCACATTATATTGCTCCCAAATCTTTTTATTCAAAACTGCTGGATGAAAGGAGCAGTTTCTTTTCAAAGACACCAAGGCTGCTGCTTCCTCAGAGAATAAGCTGTGATAGCTGGTAACACAGCAGCAAATAGCCCATCTGAGCTAAGAGAAAATAATGGTTTGGTTTTGTTAACATGGGGAAGTGCCATTACTTTTAAGGCTTTGTTGTAGACTGCCCCTGGATGATTGCTGCTGCTATTAACCAGAATGTTCTAATTGGATATTAGCTCATTTATGGGGCAGAGGGAGGAAGAGCATTTGCCCAGGTGACTTGTAACGAAACGAACAAACAGATGTTAGGCATCCTGAAATTACCACCAAGTTTTCATGAGTTGTTAGATGCTGAGGCGCTCTGGAAATCCTGCCGAAAATTGCAGCTTAGTTGTGAGCAGAGCAATCATATCACTCTGCTCAGGCAGATTGCTGCCAAATGCTAGGACGTTTTCAAAACCATTTAGTCATCTCCCCTGAATATAAAAATGAAAGTGAAAAAAAAAACAAACTATCCCTCTGAAAGTGTGATACTGAGAGCTGGGCCACGTGGATGATCTCATCCCTATTGGAAATCTTCCCTCACCTGCTCCTACACCTGCGTGGCCCACATGAAATCACAGGGTCAAGAGGTGAGATAGCAGGTAGGTGGCGATTTCAATCTCAGTCTTCAGCTGTAACCCTCCTGGGTTAGTCCAGTCCTCACGTGGCCAGACGGTAAAGAATTTCCTGCAATGCAGGAGACATAAGAGACTCGGTTTCCATCCCAGGGTGGGGAAGATCCCCTGGAAGAGGAAAAGGCAATCCCCTCCATTATTCTTGCCTGGAGAATTCCATGGACGGGCCACAGTCCATGGGATCACAAAGAGTTGGACATGACTGAGTGACTAACACTTTCTGAGAAGCAGACATCAAGACAGGATGAGCCCAACAAGAGATGTTCAGAAGAAAGGCCTGAAGAATATGAGAAAATGACCAGAGAAAGTGGAGAGAGATTCAGACCACATCCCAGGTCAGACTCTTGTGAAGCAAGGCAGGAAGGAGAGAAAGAGCTTTTCTAAATACTAATGTTTCCTGTTGCTAGTGAGACACCTGCCAGGCATCAACAGCTCCATTGTCTACTCATCCCTCATTTCTTTCTTTTTTTTGGAGGGACTGCTTGGCATGTGGGATTTTAGTTTCCTGACCAGGGATTGAAACTGCACCTCCTGCATCGGAAGTGTGGAGTCTTAAACACTGGATCCAGGAAAGTTCCCCCACTTCCCTCTCTTATAGGCTCTGTCCCATACGGTGGGTTACAGGTACCATGTGCGTTCATCACAGAATGACGCTATTCCAGGTCTACCTGTGAACGTGGCTGTCCGTGCATGAGCCAAACCTGCGGAGGTGAGCGGCTCTTCACCCCTCTCCACGTCCCCTGTTTCTGCTCCCCACTGAGGCTGCTGCCTGGCCCCTGGTCTCCAGGTACAGTACCCACCACCCCTTCCCACCTGGAGGGTGGCCCCTTTCTTCTCTTGTTTTGAAAGAGCCACTACACCCTTCCTCGGAGATGCAAAGCGAAGGGTGCTGCCCAGCCCTTGCTCTCAGAGGCAGGAAGGGATCTGCTGAGGACAGCTCACCACCCAGCCTGAGTAACTCACTGAATGTGCAGCGTTTAGGGCACACGCAGTGCCAGCCCAGAGGCCTTGGGAATCCCTTCCCGAGGGTGACTCTCTGCCTTTGGACGTGGTTCGTGGATGGCAAGAAAAGCTGGAGGTGCCATTCAGCGACTGTACAGGCAGTCATCCCCCAAGACCCATCTTCCTCACAGCCTCCTCTCTGGTCTGCTGGCAGCAAAGGACACCCAGCATGTTACCCGCCTCCATCACGCCTCTGTCCTCCACCCCGTTCTCCACCCCCCAGGGATTCCCAAGGTGCCTCTTCACAGAGAGTTCAAGCCATCTGCCCTAGCCCCAGGCACCAAGGCCAAACTGTGTCATCCGAGAGACAGACACCCTGCTTCCCCCAGCTATCTTTAATCAGTGCTACCAGAACTTTTGAAAGACCCATTGCTGTTCCCAAATGGCTTGTTTTATCTCTGAACATTTCTATATTTCAACCTGGGATTATTATCCCTTTCTTCTCTGATTATTTCAAAAGAAAATGTTCCCAGCCAATAGACCAGTGAATGACGAATTTCTAGTCACACAGGCATTTGTATTTGGACTTCCCTGGTGGCTCAGCTGATAAAGAATCCACCTGCAATGTGGGAGACCTGGGTTCAAGCCCTGGGTTGGGAAGATCCCCTGGAGAAGGGAAAGACTACCCATTCCAGTATTCTGGCCTGGAGAATTCCACGGACTCTATAGTGCATGGGGTCACAAAGAGTCGGACAAAACTGAGCCACTTTCACAGAGAAGCCTGGCGTGCTGCGGTCCATTGGAGTCAGACACGACGTAGTGACTGAAAACCAACTGCCATTTATGAAGCTGACTTTCTGCTCTAGAAAAATACCTGAACATGGAAATAAGAATATATTACAGTCCTTAAATTTCAAACACAAAGTCTTATGAAGGAAAAAAAATGTGCATAAATAAAAATCTCTGGATCAGCACTTATACAGTAAATGCAGATATTCATGCATAGATATTTGCCAAAATACCGACTGTCATTAATTTGTGAGTCAGTCGGCTCTGAGAGTGAATTGTAAGTTCGCGGCTTGGAGTGTAGGACATATCCTCCTGGCAGCAATGTTATAATTGGTGGCTCGTTCCCCATCATGACTCCACGTCCTAAGCCTCCACTAGGAGGGCCTGATCCGGGGTCCTGGGTCAATGAATGCAGGAGTGGGAGAGTTTTCTCTTTCCAGTACATGGAGTCCACCCATGGTAACACTATATAACTTATTTAGGTTTAACAATTTATTTGATATCCTTTAAAGACTCTTTTTGTTTCTTTTTATTTTTTTGGCATTTAATAAACTTTCTTTTTTGGGGGGCAGTTTTAGGTTCACTGACAGCAAAGGACAGGGTTACACCAGCAACACACAACCTCCACCTCTCTCAAAGTCCCCACCAGAGTCGTCCATTTGTTGCAGCCTGGGTCTGTTGGGAACTTACACCAACACATTATCACCTTAGGGTTCACTCTTAGTATATATTCTACGGGTCTGGACAAATACATAAGGGCGTTTCAATGATTATAGTATCATACAGAATAGCTTAAGGGCCCTAAAGGTCTTCTATGCTCTGCCCTCTCATCCCTCCCTCCCACCGACGGTAACATTTTTGAAGTAAAATCATGCCTTTCTCATTTGTTCTCCCACCTGCTGCTACAACACCCACAGGCCTCCTGATTCCCAGTATTCCCCTGGGTTTGCCTTCCAGTCTGAGCCCCACTTGGGCAGAACGGCCCCCACTAAGGGTTCCCTGACGCAGCGCCCGCACCCCCACCCCCACCCCTACCCCCACCCCAGAGTGGCCTGGATCATTTGAACAGGCAAATACTAACAGTCCCCCAGACAGAGCTTAGGGATTTCCATTTCAACAGGGTGCTGACTGACCCCTCTGTCTCTTGAATAGGTGCAACCTCAGTAAGCATCTGAAAGGAATGTGAGGTGGACCCCCCCAGGCATGTCTGCCCCAGAATCCTTCTACTTTTTCTTCTTTCTCCCTTCCTTCCCTTTAGAGCAGACCCATGATAGAATTCCTAGATCTCTCAAAACGGTTCTCCTGGCAGCAACAGACTTGGCCAGAATGTGTGGGGGTGGCTGAGTGGTACCCCGGTGTTTGCAATTTAGAGTTTGCGAACAGATTAGTTAGATCCTCAGAGAGAGAGACGTTTTAGCTTTCACTTTGCAGGTGCCCAATTTGTATCTACTGATTTCATCTTCTTTGTACTTACAGTATCAGCAAGTGCTCTCAGCCCTTCTAGGATATTCAATAAACACCCCCAGCACCGTCTAAAAACTGGGTGTAAAATCACTTTTTGTAACAAAACAAATCATCCAACAACCCAAGAAAAGGATTAATAGAAGACTTGGCTGCCCCTCCAACTGCCTTTCCTCGATGCCTTTGCCCATATAAAGATTATGGTTGCCAAGGAAACAGGACCAGAGAAAGAGAAAGACAGAAACTTTGTCTCATTCGGTCTTCCCAAACTCACAAAGCAAGCTGGGCTGTAAGCAGAGCTGGATGAGATTATGGTAGATTTATAATTTACTTAGTCAAATTGCTTTTAATTCCTAGTCAAGCTTCAATGTACACTTTATTTTTCCTCTGAAAGTTAGGTCTTGCACTTAGTGGTCCAAGGTCTGACAAATAACAGAGCTTTACAATTCATTGTCTGTGATTAAACTCAAATGCAAGACAGATGGCTTGTCTGAGTATCTGTCAGACAGGCAAAGCACTTAAGATTTGTGACAGGCAAGACCAGGAATTAACTGCTAAGTTTTTGCATTTATTCATACATTCATGTGCACCATGAATATGGCTGTAAAACTCACTTAAGTGTTCTCACTTTATTCACAATATTCCCAAACAAAGCAACTGCTCTCTTTTTGGCAAACCAGATGCCCTAATCTCAACCTCATTAACTCAAAATCCATTTTTCTCCTACAATATGTGTTGTGTACGTTTCATCTTACTGTGACATGCAGGATGCAAGTAACATCCTCTGAAAGCCCAGCTTGCCCAGAACCCAAAATGTTGGTTCTCACTTCATTTTTATGAACACTTTTATTGAAATATTTAACTTTTTATTGAACAAACATTTGTCTATCAAAATAAACAAAAACCAACAAAATGAGAACAGGCAAAGGCTATTTATTCAGAGCTTGCTATATCGCAGGGGAGTCAGTCACTGTCAGATGGTTTTGGCAGAGACTCAAAGGTGGGCACAGAGGGGGAAGGCTTTACAGTGGAAAAAAGAGAAGGTTTCAGATATGCCCTGGTTGGAGGCTGGTGACCTAGGGAAGTTGGAGGCAGGCTAACTAGAAGCAGGCCTGCTATATGATAGTTGCTGCTGCTGCTAAGTTGCTTCAGTCGTGTCCAACTCTGTGCAACCCCATAGACGGCAGCCCACCAGGCTCCACCGCCCCTGGGATTCTCCAGGCAAGAACACTGGAGTGGGTTGCCATTTCCTTCTCCAATGTATGAAAGTAAAAAGTGAAAGTGAAGTCGCTCAGTCTTGTCCGACTCTTCGCGACCCCATGGACTGCTGCCTACCAGGCTCCTCCATCCATGGGATTTTCCAGGCAAGAGTACTGGAGTGGGCTGCCATTGCCTTCTCCGATATGATAGTTAGGAGGGGATATTTGATTTTTTTCTGGTTAGTCCTAAATTGGGACAACAACAAAAATTAGAAAAGCTGGAAGTTATTAATCAAGTCCTGGTGTTTGGGGCCAAGTGTTGCACAGGTTATTGTTTGGCTTCTTAGACCAGTTGCTAGAGATAGTAATCTGACTTCCTGCAAGTCTGACTTGTAGATTGCAGGCTGACATTCTGGGCTGGTTACGGGAGATAATACAGTTGGTTTCCTGGTCTGGTTGCTGCAGGTTTTAGTGGTTCAGAATTCTATTTTTATTATGCACTGGCCATTGTCCATTTGTATGTTCAACGTTTAGGTGATTAACATTATACTAACGAAAAGTACACAGAGTCAAAATGTGCAGCTCAATGAGTTACCAAGTGCAACAACCACCCAGGGGCCCCGTTTGTTTTCAAATTCACCTCAATCAGAATTTCAGAAACCTGTCATCAAGGAACACTGTGAGCAGCCTAGTAGATTTTCTTTCTCTTTGCTTCTTTAGTCCTGGTGTCCAGGGTGGGACTCACCACTTGCAAACTTCTCAGCCCTACTCACGAAGTCACGCCTTCCCAGACACAATAGACATGGGCAGTCCTGAGTTTCCCACAGTCAGGCTCAGCCCCGTGAGTCACCATCCTCCACATTCCTGGACAGGTTCATAGAGCATGCCTTGAAATCCAGGCCTCACCACTTCCTTGACAAGTTAATCTCTCAAAACCTGTTTCTTCATCTACAAAATGGGGGTAATAACTGTGCCTGTTCTCAGGACCTCCCTGGCCATCCAGTGGTTAAGACTCTGAGCTCCCACTGCAGGGGGCATGGGTTCGAGTCCAGGCAGGGGAACTAAGATCCCACATGCCTCATGGGTGCAGCCAAAAAAAAAAAAAGTGCCTCTTAATTGCTCTAAGGATCAATTAAGGCATTGGACATGTCAACACAATCCATCACACAGAATAAGCACTCAGATTCTGATTTATTGGATGTTTAAAATGTCTAAAAATGACAGCTGAACATTAGTGAGAACCTCCGATGTGCCAGGCCCTGAGCTTGGTGCTTAAATGTAAGATATGAATAAATGTTCCTAGCTGACACATTAGAAAAGGCCCTGATGCTGGGAAAGATTGAAGGAAAAAGAAGTGGGCAGCAGAGGATGAGATGGTTAGAAAGCATCACCGACTCAAAGGACAGGAATCTGAGCAAACTCCAGGAGATAGTGGAGGGCAGAGGAGCCTGGCATGCTGTAGTCCATGAGGCCGCAACAAGTCAGACACCACTTAGTGACTGAACAAGAACCACAAAAATTAATCATCCTTATTTTACAGAGGAAGGAATTGAGGCCTAGAGATGTTAAGAAACCTCTCTGCACTTACCTGCATTTGTTATGAGAATTAAGAGATGAAGGAAAGCATGTCCTTAGTGCAGCCCCAGTGCATCGTAGTCACTCCATCAATGGGGCTATTGTTTAAAATGACCCTTGGATTATCCACTGTGGCAGACCCTAGGCAGCAATTGCTTAGCAACATCTGCTCTCCTTTTCACCCTTAGCAACAAAAAAATCACTTTTTTGTATGGGGTGGCATCATGCCTTGTAAGAAGAGTACGTAAAAGTACTCCTCTTATCAGGCTCTCTTACTTCTTTAGGAGGTTGTGAGACCCAATTCTGGCCAGTGAGAGGTGTTTATGTTTCTGAGGTGGGTCTTTTTGGAAAACTTATTATTGTCTCAAGAAAAAGGAAATTTCATCTGACAGATACTTCTTCCCCTTTGCCCCCATCTTTGCCACCTAGAATGCACATGCAGTTCTGTGAGGTACAGCTGCCATGGGCTTTTCTGGTAGCCCAGCTGGTAAAGAATCCACCTACAAGGCAGGAGACCCCGGTTCAATCCCTGGGTTGGGAAGATTCCCTGGAGAACATGGCAACCCACTCTAATATCCTTGCCAGGAGAATCCCATCGGTAGAGAAGCCTAGCAGGCTACAGTCCAAGATTTGGACACGACTGAGGGACAAAGCACAGCACAGCACAGCTGCCAGCCTGTAGGCATAAGGACCAGAGGCCCATGCCCAGGATGTCGAGGCAGAAGAGCCCCCGGGACTTCCCTGGTAATCCAGAGCCTGGGACTCTGCCCTCCCAATGCAGGGGGCCCGGCTTGGATTCCTAGACAGAGAAGTCTGAAACTAAAGACATGCTGAAACTAAAGGTCCCTCGTCTGCAACTGAGGATCCCACTTGCAGCAGCTGGACTTCGCACAGACAAACAAAATAAATAATTTTTTTTTTTAAGAAGAACCCCAGACCCCTGATGGCCTTGTAGGGATACTGTCCAAGCCCTGGACTGCCAGCCTCCGAAAGTTTTCACCAGTGTGGTTAAACCCATGGCCAGATTTCACTTGATGTTATACACATTTGAAGGCAATCCAGACTAATGCAGTCACCATTAGGGTGATAAGGATAACTGAATGAAATGAAATTTACAAATGAATGAAAATTAGGAATCTTTAGTATCTTCTTTAATCTGTTTACACATCCCTACTGAGATGATAAGAACTCCTGAGAATGAGAAGTCGGTCCAAATCATGAACTCTTCTCCAGCCTTCTGAGGACTGGCATCAAGGCTTTCCCTCAGCATCTGAGTCCCACGTGTCCACTAACTCTCTCCTCTCACCACGTCACATGCTGTCATAGATGATGTCAACAGCAGGGCTTCCATGGGTCACAAGCACTGTGTGCCGAGGGACCGGAAGACTCTTGTCACTTGTTCTCAAGGCTTGGCTCCGGACCAGCCTCACCCAGCATGGGCCTGAATGACGCTTCTGTAAAACCTGAGGCATCTGCTCTGACATCTTGGTCCAAGTCCAAGGGCAGTAATTGCATTCTGCCTACTTGTGTCTCTCCTAGACTTCTAATTAGGCAGTATTTATGGTCTATCCAAAAAAGATTATGCCCAATGTTGCTCTGACTGTTAAAACAACAAGGAGTCCACCTTAAGTGATAAAGGAGCATCTCCATGAGACACAAAGCCATCCCGAAGTGGGGGCAAGAGGCTTTACGATGAGCCGGCTGGGATGGCGGCTTTCAACTGGAAAGAAGCTAAGTGTACCAGAGGGGTTAAACTTGTGGTTTTCGTGTCACTTCAAAGAAATAATATGCATACATTTCCACTTACTTTAAATGACTCTAAGGCAGTGTCAGATGAAAACAGGATTTACCTCCAGCCTCTTTTCTCACAAAACATATCCCATGAGGAGTACAAAAACTAAATTCCTTCTATATATTAAGCATGTTGTCTTATCACTACATAATATATGACTTTATATTCTAAACTATCAGTAAGCCCAACTGAGGTATACTTTGGGTTTGCTTAAACATTCTAAAAGCTCAAAACTTTAAATTACTTAAAAATTAAAGCAAAATTGCTCTAATAAATGGATATAACCAAATGGTGAAATAGAGGACACCCAGAAAAATTTGAAATGATTCTCTTTTGAATTCAACTAGAAAAAGTACAATTTTTCAATGCCTAAAATTATATTCAATAATGACCCATACACACAATGAAGAGAAAATCTCTAATAATTTATTTGACCTTCAGTTTCACATTGTGAAAAAAAAAATAACAGTTTTACAAAACCTCAAAAATGTAGTAGCAAACAAGTACATATGAACACGAACACTTTACTTCTTCAACTTACACAGTTTTGTACGTTAACCACATACTCAAAATAGTCAAGAGAGGGATATTATTCAGCTCTAATCATTCTTATTCAGACAGGTGTCAAGCCCAGAGAAAAGGGGTCTACACAATTATACCAGAAGTGGAAGGCTGCCCTTTGTTATCCGTTTCCACAGCAACCAGTCCACAGAATAAGAAGAACCTTCTCTGTCTTATGCCAAGGTTTTTGTGTGCGCTGTGCTGTGAATTGCATTCGCTTCAAAGTGTAGGACATTTCACAGGGTGAGAATGGTCAAGTAGTGAGCCCAAATGCCTCTGTCAATTCAAAGAGCAGGAGTCCAGAAAGTTCCCTGCAGGCTGCGGGCCCACCCTGACCACCGCTCCCTCTGGCTCACACACTGCAATTAATAGAGGATTCAAGGACAGACCACAACTTCGAAACAGCTGCAGAAAATTCACCCTGCTCTCAAAAGCCATGTAGAGACACCCACATCTTGCCAGATTTGCATCATGAACTACGGAGCTGTAACTGCTACAATATACTGCCAGGGTACAATCAACCAGACATTTGCATTGCTTAGAACACATCTAAGAGCGAGGGACTGACTGCTAGAAAGCATTGAGACCCTCCCTTTGATTTCAATGGCTCATTTATTTTGGTCCAACTATAGCCCACTTATTCACGGCACGGACAGACATGTACAATTAGTCTAATGAATTCAGGTGGAGAGAAATGTGAGGGATTCATCTGTCTTTAGACAATGCAAACACACAATGTCAAAGGTTATTGGTCTTAAACCCTATTTTCTAAGATACAAGATTATGAGAAACAGCAATGGAAGCAGTGTGAACTGCAAATGCTAGGCTTCCCCAGACACTTGCGAGGAAGCACCTATGAGTCTACCACTAATACCTATCACGACACGTTTAGCAAACAAGCACTGAAATTAGCAAAGAATGTATTCACAACCCATTTCCAGCTCTCCAGGGAGGCCTCTCAGCGGGGGCCACTGCTTACAGTTCTTTGGTGTTTGGGGGGCCATATGTGTCACTTTTGTGTACCAAAGAGTTCTTTCAGAGACTTACCTAAGAGAGAGCACTGAAGTTTACACTGTACCCCTCTGAATATCACCTTGGAGAACTTTTAGCACTTGCTAAATGCTACAGCAGGAATAGAGAACGACCAGTTTTGGTCAAGCAAATCTAATGAGCGAATTAATTTCTGTCGGTGAGAGTTCTGTTTTTTCCTGTTAACTGGGCTTATGGCCAAGCATTCTCACAGGGTAATAAATAAATAAATAAACTTTGGACAATGCCTTTACCTGTGCCCTATATACAGAACTAGTCCATAGAATTTCCAGGATTTCAGGATATCACACAAAGGGGAAATAAAAACAAAAAACTGCCAAGTGATTTGGTCCTTTCCAAACTTCAGTAGCTGAGACAGAAGCAAGTAAATCGAACAGGGATGGGAAGGACAGAAAGATGGCTTCCCTTGCCCCAGGAGCCACTGGCATGACCAGAGCCCACGACACCCCAAAGCTGACTTAAGTTTAAGAAAAAAATGACCTTCATGCTTTCCCTACCTCTAGGATGTAACTTTAAGTTTCTATTTTGTAATCTTTCCCTGTCTTGACATTTACAAAATCTTCCCCCCCAACCCTGCCCAACCCACCCTCCAGTTATACCCCTAATTGTAACGCCAAAGTTTTCACTTTTGTGCAGCAGAGCACATCATAACGGTCACAAAATTGTGCAAAACGTACAACCATTCAGACGCGTCCATACACGTGAAGACAACTATAAGCACTGTTTCAGCATGCAGGATTCAAACAATAAATAGCTAAATCTACAACACATTTCTTACCAGCCAAGGGAAAGTTTAAAGTCACTTATAAATAGAAAAGAACGTCTAGCAAACAGCTACCAACAATGTCCCCATTGTTCAGAAGCGTTTCTGGGGAGCACAGCCCTGGGAGATTAGTGTGGAGTCCAGCGGTCCTCACTTCTGCAGCCAGCCCAGCCACCGCCCCTCCTGGCCCCACAGTCGGGTTTTCAAATCTCCAACAGCAGCTGGTGTGGAGACTTCAAGCTTGCTCCTCAGAGAGAGGTGACAACCATTTCGAATTTTACACATAAGTGGTGGAACCCATGGAAAATCAAATGCTGAATATGGTACAGCAAGGAAAAAGGGCTGGCTTTTCTCTCCCTTTGAGAAGCTGATTAATGCTGACATTAATCCACAATTACAAGACAAGGACTAGATCACAGGTTTGTTCATTCATATTTAAACCATGTGCTACTTGCACTGAAAATCCCACCCCCTCCCCCACCCCCTTCCTTCATGTCCAGTTAGAAGCATTTACAAGGTGCGGCGGACTGGATGCGAGTCTTGTAGCAACTTCTTTTCCTTTTTCTTGTCTTTCATTCGATTTGGCCTCTCCAAAGTAGAAATCTCATCTTGTCTCATCGAGGGATGGAGTCAGCTAAAATAGAAGAGAAGGAAGATTTTTTTGTTAGTCTCAAATCTAAAAAAAAAAATTTAACTCAGGACAGAGCTGGTCAATATTGCTTCTAAAGGTCTTAATTTTGGTAGGCAATGTGCAAAGACATTTAAAATGCCAGACTTAAATGAGCACACTTGTGCATTCGTGCATGCAGACGCTCCAGCAAAAACAATGGTATCCACAGAAAAGATCCTCACTTCCTGATTAACCATACATACATCAAATCAAACCTATACACCTAGGTGCTATTACATCTTCTGCTTCTGATATGCGTAATTCCTCTCCATAGTTAAACAGCACCACTGTAAAGTGATCACCAGAGGGTCACAAGAGATTCCTTTGCCAACTCACCCCCACCCTCTTTGGCCCATTTACCATAAAGGATTCCAAATTAAGTTTATTCACCATATAGAAAGCAGACATATTAATCCTCTTACTTAAATGCATCTCTGCTATTCATTACGGCAGAAGTCAGCCTCGCTTCTTTTCACAAGACAGCACACCAGGCCTCAGCAGCCAAGGCTGGAGTCTATTTTCCAAGTTCATCAGTCCACACTTAGGAGACTCGGGCTGTGGCACGCAGCGTTCAGCATTATCACCTACAGGACTGACCGCCCGTCGATCATCAGTTCAAGGTGCTGTAAGCACAAGCTTGCAGGTTTCATGGGAGCTGGTGGTTTCTCACACCACCCATCCTTCACACTTGGTTAAGTCTAATTTTACATAAGGAGAGTTTGCAGAGGGCTTTTGTCTTTGAAAAGCTCCCCCTATCTGGTCTTGGAGCACATTTCCAGCCCTAGCATAGGAATCTGCAGCCCCAATGCTGAAATTCCAAGTAGAGACAAAGAGAATTCAGGAGCGGCCGCGCATCACTCACGGAGTCCTTCTTTCTCTCCTGTGTTCAGAAGTCTGATTCATTCCATTAGCTGTTTCTTTCATTTCAAAACAGTGATTCAAGCTTTCAAGACATTCCTTAGACTACGGTGTCATCCCCCACCTCCACCTCCTTGGAACTTATACATTAACATGAGGCCAAAAGAATGTATCTTGTAATAATATGAAATTTCAAGACGTTGCATACTCAAACAGAAAAACAAACCCCCCCCAAAAAAAAAAACCCAAAACAAAAACACTTCTAGAAAAGGGAGCAGGGAACAAAAAAAATCCAAGTGTTGTCAACTGGAGCCACAGAGCACCATGAACACGCAGCGAAATCAAAGGCATTTCCTTTCTGTCCCTCCCAGGGCTGACAGAGCAGCAACAAAGAGTTAAAATCACCTTGGTGGATAAGCTTTCAGGCAGAGGGAAACTTTGTGTTAACACTGTACTAATTCAGGTAGCACCTACATTTGGAAGGCAAAGCCAGGTCCCGGAAGCGCTTGCAGCTCACGTCTGATACCTACACAGTACTTCTTTTAAGTCACTCCATCCGGCTTAAGTGTTTTAACATTATCTGGTGTGCAGTAAACTTTAAAAATTTAAACCAACATTCTCCCCGTCGGAAACTGCAAGAGTGGCTTTGATCAGGCCCACACCATCCTTTAAAAAGGCAAATCCAGCCCCCTCAAATTTGCTTGTCCGGTGCTTGACTCTGGCTAATAGCACCAAGAGTGGAGAGGATATGTTTCGAATATAACCCAACACTTTTTTTGCTCCATTTCCCAGGGCCCAGACATGTGTGATTAAATAGGTTCAAAGACCCAGGAGAGGGTGAATTCAAGTGTTTGCTAACATATTCGCTCTGGGCTGAGAAAGAAGGTACCAAAAATGAAGTATAGAGATAACAAGCAGGTAACAGTCATAGAAACCTCATTTTCCCACAACACATAAAGCTAATTCCACTTCGAGGTAAGGTTTAAATTGAATGGAAGAAAGAAAACACAGACATGGGCTAGGTATTTTTACCCCTTTCTTTGCTTTTTTCTCATTTATCAATTCATCCAAGTCTAAACTGGGACAGATCTCAAGGAAAGCACAATTTGAATCACTCATTTAACAAAGGGGAAGTCTGAAGTGCAGAGAGGTCCAGACTCCACAGCTGAAGGCTAGAACCAGACACATGTGGCCACTCTCTTTCTGCCTCCAGTTCCTTATCTTGCTCCAATGATGCCAAGCCAATTACCACTTGGAAGTATCACCACTGTCACTGGCAATTTTTAAGGCTCTCCTATGCAAATATAGTCAATTCTGGACTAACACCCAATTTAGCATGCTGTTAATTGATGCTTCTGCCTAGAAGGTTCTTTAAACTTGGTTTAGAGTTGAGTAATGCATATATATTGCAAATGAAATAACCCCTTTCAGAGCATTTGTTTATTCAGGATTACTGAGATGCCAGCAAGGCTGCAAAAACCAGTTTGGTTTGGAACAGTTACCCTATTTGCTCCCCAGAGGACAGTCCTGCACCCCTGACGGTGTCTCAGTACAGGTAAACATTACGTTACTAAGAACTGTACCACCTGTAACAGGCGGGAGGAGATGAAGAAGAAATGAAAGAAACAGAAAGATTACATGTGAAAGGGAGGTCAATTTTATTGGTGTTTCTAAACAAGCTGTAAGAGATGAGGAAAGAGAAGACAAACGAAGAGTCCAAACCCCCTCTTTGCTAGACGGTCCCCTTGAAAGGTGTGAAACATACTAAACACAGAACCAAACCTTTCCAAGTAATGAGTTCATTTTCACAAGCAGCTCCTCCAAAGCAGATTCTTAAACTTCATCCTCTTATTATTAGTAATGAGCCCTCTAGTCACCAAAACAAATCAACCCATTCTATGTGCTCTGTGCTACGCTTACACATGCTTAAGTGACTTCGGGGCCAATCCCGAGAGTGCTTTACAAGCAAGCAAGGCAGCCATTAGCTCCCTGAACCCTGAACTGCGAAGGCCTATTAATTATTTGAACCAAGAGTATGATATACTCTTAAGTACACAAGACAACCATTATGTACTCAGATATATGACACAGAAACACAACTCTTGTTCACCCTGACAATGGGGTCAGCCTGAGTGATTAACTCTGAAAAGCTGCAGGGAGGGCGGTTTGGATGGCTCAAGCTCATACAATGCAGGTGCCACTTTTTCCAAGGACAGACCCAGATCTCACGAAAGTTAGTGAATGCCCTAAGGGGGGCAGTTTGGGGATGGGGGGGTGGCAGGGGAAATTTTAAATAAGCTAATAAATAATTCTGGACAGAATACACTGGAAATAATTTTCAGCATTCAATTTCTGAAACCCCACTTCATTCCAAAAAGGGTTTGAGGAAGCTCAGTCTAAATATCAACAATTATCTCCTGGGGTGATACCAGTGTGAAGGGTACTAAATGCCCGTTTGGCATGAGCTGAAGTGCTTACGCTGTACAGCCAGACTGCCTGGGTTGAAGTCTTGCCCAACCTTTCCGCCTGCTGAGCCCTATGACCTCAGGCAACTTACTTAACCCCTCTGTACATCAGGTGTTTTCATCTATAAAGTGCTCCTGTAATAATATCCCACAGGGTTGTTGTGGGGACCAAATGAAAAGACCCATGTGAAACATACAGCCCAACAGCCAGCAAAGGGGGAAGGCTCAGAAGACATCAGCTGGCATTATTAACATAGGTCAGGGTTCTCAACCAGGTCATAGTTAGAACCACTGAAGAACTTTCTAAAAATGCTAATGCCTAGGACCCATCCAGACCCAACAAACCCAGCCTCTGGGGTGTGCAGATTTTGGAAAGCTCCTTGGGAGATTCTGAGGCTCAGTAGAGGCTGAGAACCACTTGCTGATGATCTGGGGCGGGGGGTGGGGGGGTTGCAGCTGTGGTCAACAGAAGTGTTTAAGCTTTGGGGTGCAAGTGCTTTTATTGGTATAGTTTGTGTGGCACCTCTATAGGATGGGCTATACGGAACCTGTCTTATTCCACGTACGAGCTTAAACAGCTCTCTCAACTATACAGATACTTACAGCTAAGCTGACTTACCTCACGCTCACTCTCTCCAGGAGGCGAGGCATTTAAGAAGGCAGATGTTTCCAGGTGCTGACGAAGGCGGTGGGGATCAGCGAGTACGGGACGGTGGTGATGCTGCTCCACGCGTCCAACGTTGGGTCGTAGCAGTCCAGAGTTTTGCATCGCTGAATGCCAAAGTACCCTCCAACCACGTAGAGTTTGTTTCCGGAGGCCACGGCGTGGCAGCTCATGCGCTTTGCCGTCACGTCTCCCACCTTGGTCCACTGGTAAGTCTCGCTGTTGAATTTATATGCAGAGCAGGCGGAGAACTCCGTATCTCCCCCCATAATAAAAATCTGGTTGCCCAGCACAGCTGCCGCCGTGTAACGCCAGGGCTGCGGACAGGTGGCTGGGACCGTCCACCTGTTTTCACACTGATCGTAACACTGAACTTTGGGGAGCTTGTCATGACTGACGCTGGTACCCCCAAAAGCAAACAGCTTGAGCTTGGCACTCACCACTGCGGCGTTGCTGACCCCTTCTCGGAGGGGAGCCACCATGGTCCATTTGTTGGTTGTGGGGTCGTAATGTTCCACTTGCTTCAGAGAGACTGAGGGGGAGGCTGGGAGGCAGCCAGTGGCGGCAGTGTGCCCGCCGACCACATACAGGCAGTGCTTGAGTTCAGCAGAGCCGTGGCCAAACCTGGCCACCAGCATGGGGGCCGCCTTGGACCACTCCTCATGCAGGGTATCATACACCCAGACGTCTTTCGAGACTCCATTCTCAGACCCTCGTCCTCCAGTAATATATACTTTGCAGCCAATTGCACACGCACTGAATTCTTTTCTCGGGCTTGGGATGTCAGCCTTGGGAATGATCTCTTTGGCCTTCTGGTCGACCAGATACAGTTTGTCACACATGAAAGTCTGTCCTCCCAAGAGGAAGAGGGCATGGCCGGTTTTCCGGGGCCGGGCACAGAGGCTGGTCACCACACCGTCGTTCTGCAGGATTTTCAGTTTGCACCTGATGGCCTCTTCCACGATCTCCTTGCTCTTCCTCTGCTTGGTGATGAGTTCTTCCATGGCCACGTTCTCCATGAGATAGATGGCCGGCAGCAGTGCCAGCCGCACCGTCTGCAACAGCTCTGGGAGGTAGCAGTAGCGCTTCTTCAGGTCGTAGCTGATCCAGTTAATTGCAGACTCGTACACAAGCCTTTCGTCTTCAGTCTCCAGCTCTTCACTGGACAAGAGCTGCACTACCATGTCCTGGGGCAGCTGCAGGAAATCTTCGTTCTTCCTGATGGTCTGGAAGTTGCTGAGACACATCCGCCAGGAGAGCTCATACAGCTTGGTGCACTGGTGTGCGTCAGACAGCAGCAGCATGCCCAGGCAGTTGGTGGGGTGCAGGTTCTTTTCCAGGAACTCGGCACACGCATCCCGGATGTCTTGAAACTCCAGCATGTCGCCGGCTTCCAGGAGCGATTCTGCATTTTCTTCATTGATGATGACCCGGGAGGAGTAGGCATAGTCGAGGAGCAGCTCCAAGACTTCCGGGTGGATGGAATTGTCGAAGTTGACTTCACTGTCCTGGCTCTCTTTCAGGCCCCCGCTGAACATGGCTTCGAAGTAGCGGCTGCACGCAGCCAGCACTGCCCGGTGACAAGGGAAGGTCCTGTTGCCCGCGTGGAGAAGGACATCAGTGAAGAGGCGCTGCTGGCGCAACAGGTTCAGGTGAGTGAGGACACTGTCTGCGTAGGAGGACTTGTGGAACAGGTAGATGTTGATGGAGCCACTGCTGGCCCTGGACTTGCGGTTCTCATGCACACTGACAGACATTGTTTCCACTCCTGCAAAAAACCAGACACAACTACTGAACAGAGATGCTCCCAGTGTGCGGAACAGCCGAGCCAAAGCCCCAGTCGAAACCAGAAGACAAAAGACACGAGGGAACAGAACACTGCGCTGTGGGCCCCGCTGCCTACTATTCTCAATAATGGCTGGCCAGGCCCATCCAAAGCCAGAGACAGTTACCGATAAGGAAAGGCACTTACACTACTGTTGAGCTATGTAAACTATACGTTGTTTAAAAAAAAAGTCACTGCTCAAGAGCAGGTTCATCTTGGAAAACCTGATTGCCAAGTTTCAGGATGTTGAAGTCCTTGAGAATGTAAGTCAGCAAAAGCCAAGAGGATCAAGGTCTCATTCTCACAGGTCCCTGCCCTGGTCCAGCTGATTCAGGGCTGGTCACTTGCAATGCCAGGCCTCCAGCTCTCGTAACGCCGGGATGGGCATAAGTTTTAACGCCCTATGCAACATAAAGCCATGTGTAAGACAAATACCTACTAATTAATTCCATTAAGAATTCCTTTGGTAATACCCACTGTCTTTACCAAAGTGTAGGTACAGTAAATGGGAAATGTAACACTAAAACCACAGGTGTAAGCCAACTTCTGAAGTGACCAAACATTTACTTAACATTACAAATCATTTCTAACCAGACACCTCTACCACTTCAGTCCTAAAAGAGCCCCAATATAAACATGACCATATACTGATCAGCAAGCTATGCTGGAAACACAGAATAGACTCTGGCCTCAATTACCACCCACCTTTTCTGTTCTGGCCAGCTTCCAAAATGGGGATTTATGCCCAGAAAAGAAAGACTAGTTTGAGTAGCAAACTCAGAGGAGTTCCAATGTTCTGTTCTCCCTGCTTTAAGTCAGTTCTTAGAAAACCAACTTCAAGAACAAAGCGTGTATCCACTGCTCTCTCTCAATTACACAGGGATCACCAGGGCCATCCCTAGGTACCTGCAAATGCTGGCACCTGTATATAGGGAGATCAGAATGCTAATGTTACTTTATCTAAATCAAAACACACATACACACGTGTGTGTGTGTGTGTGTGTGTGTGTGTGTGTGTGTTGCCAGCCATTGTTAACTTAGGGTCACTCTAGAATTTATTTGCCGACTACAGTGCTTTCCTCAGTATCTAAATGGGAATTATAGCAGAACCGAATCGACTCTTTGGCTTTCCTCAGTAATCAAAGTGTAAGCTAAAGATACAGGACATGCCTATCACCTATCTTCAAAAATTGAATTATCTTCTTCCTTTTTAACCCTACCCTTCTGTTAAGTCAAAGGAATAAAGGCTTCAGGAACCCGCCTGTCAGAGGATTCGTAGGGAAGCTGTTTATTCCAGGACGGTGAACTGCATCGATACAGTATCTGTTCTAAACAGGGAACAGCCAGTCCTTACCAGCCTTGTTTCCTTCAACCTGACCAGTGGAGGCAAGGCAGGCACAGAGAATAACAGAGGCAGGTGCCTTTGACTCACTGGTCTCATATATTAGGAGTTGCAACTTGTTTTCTTTTATTTTAGGCATGTAACTTTTCATCATGAGTAACCATGATTTACTGGAGAAGAAAATAAACAACAGAGTCCTAGGGCTCTGGTGTTAAGACTTTAGGAAGCACCCATCAGTCTCCACAGTGACCTGAGCTGTGACAAATGGTGAAGAGGCCAGCATCACCCCCACCTCAAACTAAGCCTCTAAGGTCTAGTCCATGTCACCCAAGGCCCAGTGCTCCAAAGAGCAACCAACAGGACCCCATGTAACTGCACCAGGGTCTCCAATGTGTTCAAAACCTGAATTAGCATCCCTGCTGTTCAACTGCTGTAGTCACATGAGCATGAGCACATTCAATCTTCAGTACTTTGAAGAAGAGTTTTAGCCTAAACCTCAAAAAATGGTATAAATACCCGTATGCCTTATATAGAAAATTGCAAGAATTCCAAATGAGTAGCTATGCTTTTTAATGTTTTTTTTAACTAACGCTTCCAAAGCAATCTCAAAACCTGCCTCCCTTGGATGGACCTAGAGATTATCACACAAAGTAAGTCAGATAAAGACAAACGTCATATGATATTGCGCAAATGGAAAACCTTTTTTTAAAAAAGATAGAAATGAACTTATTTACAAAACAGAAATAGACACACACATAGAAAATAAACTTATGGTTACCAAGGGGGAAAGAAGGAATAAATTAGGAGTTTGGGATTAAAATACACACACTACTATATATAAAATAGACAGCCAACAAGGACCTACTGTATAGTATAGGACCTACCGTATAGCATATATACTCAATGTCCTGCAATAGCCTATAATGGAAAAGAATTCATAAACGTGTGTGTATTCTGAATACTTTGCTGTATACCTGAAACTAACAACATTGTAAATCAACTGTATTTCAATTTAAAAAAAAAAAAAAAAAGCTGCCTTCTTTCTGGCTGAGAGTGAATGCAGCTGACAGAAGAATGAGGCTCTTGCACAAGGTACAGAAGCACCAAAGTGCCTGCAGATTGAGCTGGAATCACACCCACCAGGCCCAGAAGGCATTTCCCTGAGCAGTGTAAAACAACACTCATAGCCAGGCTTATACTTAACATAACAGTTTAGAAGACTGGGATATGGGATCTGCATCTCTTTACAGCCTGTGTTTATGCTCCTGGATTTCCCAAGTAGGTTCAAAAGCCAGCAGAAGAGCCTAGCCTGTCATCTTGGATGCCACCCAGATGGAGAAGTGTGTCACAGTCAAAATCCAACAATCTTACAGGAATATTTGATTAAAAGGTACACTTGAAGACCCAAGGGAGACAACTTGCCTTTTGGTTTAAAAGTATGCAATGAAAACATCAGCAGAAACCATGTACACAGACTCTAAACACACCTTCAACACAGAATGAATCATCCTTCTGGCATTTTTTAAGCCCCCAGAGAAATAATATTTGCATGCCAAGTAAGTGGCCAAAAAACGCACACATATACTTAACCTGCCTCTACAAAGAAGGCGAAAAGGGCTGCTATTACCAGTGAACATCAAAAGGAATTCTGGCTACAGTAACTTCAGTTCACTTAATGCTCTTTAACCAGGATCTCAGCCTCCAATACTTAGCAGAGCGTCACATTTCTTTAAGTTTTGAACCTGATCTCCAGGCCATCGAAGGAGAAACTAGGCAGATTTTCTCAGGCAATTTACATTATTGATAACAAAGGAACAACACTATAAAGAGACTGTGAACAAGAAAAGCATTTTACCATAGAGTCCTCTATAGCACTTGTAACGCTCTTTAACACATGCCCGTGTGGGCGACAACAGATACACGCCAAGTTCAGTGGTTCATCTCCACCCCGCCTACCAATTCCTATCCTTCGAAACTAGGCATGTTAAGGCTTAAACAACTTGAATGACAAAAAAAAAAAAAACTAATTTTTTAGAAAGCAGTTTTCATTCATTCCCCACAGACATCTGGCCGCAGTGAACATGCCCTCACTAGGGGGTGTCTGTGCGTGACCTCAGTGCCGCGTAGGGTGCAAGGGGAACAAACAATCCCGCGCGCTAGGCATAGCCCTTCCCGCGGAGGGGAGTGGGTGGCGGGGGGCGGGGGCGGGGGGGTGTCGCTCGTATCCTGGCTGAGCTCCTCTCTCCCCAGCGGCTTGTCCCGGCGGCGCAGAGAAGGCCCCTCGGGCAGTGCCCGGCTCTGCTTGCCGGAGGAGCGCAGCGGCGGGCCGGGGTCTCCGCCCGAGAACAGTTCCCCACCGCCACCTAAGTCGGAGCTCCAGGCTCCGCGGTGCGCGCGCGCGCACACAAACACACGCACACGCACACACACACACACACACACACACACACAGGCAGACCCTGACACCCACGGCGCCCGCAACAGGTCCGCGGCGGTGTCGGAGACTTACAGCAGTGGCGGCCGGCCACAGTGCACAACCAGTTAGTTGGGTCTGGCCTCGGTAACCCGGCGGGGAGGCGACGGATCAGACGTCTCAGCCCCTGGGAGCAACAGCGACTGCCTCGGCGAAAGGAGCGCGCATGGGGCTCCGGCTCGCTGGCTGGTTACCGCGGGCTGATCGCCGCGGTCTCACGATTCCCAGGTCACGGACTCTGTGCCTGCCACCCGCGGAGCAGCTCCCGGAGGGCGCTCCGGAGGGAAGAGCGAGCCAGCGGCCGCAGGCGCCGCGGAAGGAGGCGGGCTGAACGCTCGGGGGAGGGAGCTGGAAAGAGCCGTGCACGCCGGCGGCCGCCTGGCGTCTCCACTCGGTCTCTGCAGCGCCTCAGCCGCGCCGCCTCCTCTCCGGCTGCCCGAGCAGTCTGCGCCCGGCAGCCCAGCGCCCGGCTATAAGCGGCGAGACGGGGAGGGGAGGGAGGGGAGGGGAGGGGAGAGGGCGCGTAGGCAAAAAGTGACACCAGGGGAGGGAGGGAGGAAGCGCGTGAAAGCGGCCGGCGGAGGAGGAGGAGGAGGAGGAGGAAGGGGAGGAGAGCGTGTCGGGGGAGTTAATCGAGAGAGGAAGCGGGGGAGGGGGCTGTGGCAAGTAGAGAGAGAGAGACAAAGCGGATGCGAAATCTCAGCCACGAGCAGCTGCAACCTTCGGGAATCGCGAGTAAAACAAGTTTTCCTGTGTCGCTGTGTCTGCGTCTTGAGCAGAGTCCGGTGCTGAGGGACACTTCTGGGGTGGTTGGGGACAGTGCGGCCCCCCAGGTGTGTGCTCCGCGTTGCCGGAGCCGACGTGAGGCTCAGCAGAGAGAGACAAGAGGCGAGACGGGTGTTAGTGGTTCGCGCCCTGGGCGCACACAGCCTGCCCGCTGGGCGAGATACCTGCAAAGAGGACAGTGGCGAGGTATGGACACAATTTTGGACACTGTAGACACTCCGCAGGTTGGGCAAAGCCGGGCTGTAGGGCTTCTCTGTAGGGCAGGGGACCAGAAAGACTCGAGCCCCGGGCGCTTCCTGCCCCCACGTCCTCCCCCCCCTCCACCACGGGTGCGGCACCCGCGGCCGGAATCTGCCCCACGCCGCCCTAGGCAGCAGCAGCCGGGCGCTGTCCGGCGGAGCGCGCACCACGTGCTTTGCAGCCAATCGCTGTGGCCGCTTGATTCAAAACCAACTGCTCCAAGGAGTGGCCACGCCGCCACCTCTCTGTAGTGATAAACCTTTGATCGCCCCCTCAGACCTGGCCCTTTCCTATCTTTTATCGCCAGGTTGTGTTAGGTAGGAGTTCAGCAGAGAAATGGTTCAGCCCATACACGTTTGAAGCGCCGCGTGCCACGAAAAGGAAAAGTGATTAGAAAATCTCGAACGGCAATCGCTATTTATGAAACCCATTTTTGATCTTTGTACCAAGGGCTTGTCTTTCCACTGGGAGCTGAAATGCCTGTTTTTTTTTAAATTGGACATTTGGAATAAAGTATATGAATGAACTGTAGAGATTACCGGTCCAGCCCCCCGCCCTCTTTTTACGGATTGGAAATCTGAGGTCCAGGGAGATCTGAAGTGAATTGTCCAGCTCGAGGGCACAAGGCTACTTGCAATGGCCTACCCCTATAGCTAGAGTGGAGATCCCCACTTCCCAGCTTTCTTTTAAATATTAGAGGCAGAAATGGGTTAACAGGCAGAGGAGGCTCCCCCTGGCGCGCCCCGAATCCAGAGACTAGAAATCAAGGCCCTCTCGGTCCTTTAACCCCACTTTCCTTTAAGCACGGTCCCTCCAGGTATTCGCGCTGAGAAATTTCGCTCCTTGCAAACAAAGGAAGACAGTGCCCTCTGAAGTCCTTTGTTCGCATTAACTCTTCAGCTTCACCACGAGCCTTTACAGATCTGCTTCATATTTTAACTTATTATGCAGAGTCGCGGCTCCAGACTGCTCCACAAAGCCAGAGAGGCCAGATCGGTTACCGGTCAGACCCACGTGCAGGGGGGTCTACCAGCTGCAAGGTAAAGAGACCAGGTAGGTTGCCAGCCCACCCCTGGTTCCTAAAGATGTGGATAAAAATCAGCGAAGACCAGACAGAGGCCGCAGATATTGGAGATAGGTGCTGAAAGGCCGAGAGAGGTAAACGTGTTGTATTGCACAGATGTCTTTTAAAAACATGTTTTCTTAGCCTGCGGCAAGGTGTGGGGGAAGGTAATCAGTGCAGCCTCTGGAGGCACTTCCTCCTAGCGCTTTATCTTTCTGGACTGCGGGTCAAAAACAAGCAGGTTGGTCCTGAAGACCAAATGTTAATATCTGCCCTGGAAGGTGGGACTGGGTTGGGGGCAGGTGTTCTGTGTAAGAGATTATACACTTTTTCTCATTAAAGAGAAGTATTTCCTTATTTCAGTTACTTACCAAATCTACGGGGACCTGTACCTAGACGACCCTGCCTAGGAATAACACATGTCCTCAGTTCATTTGGTTGGCTGGAGATTTTGCCACAGGAAGCCGCTGAGCTAAGAACAGGCCATCTGTTTCTGTTGCGTCTTTACCACTCAGAAAATGCAGAGTGTCCTTAAACAGGGGGTGGGGAGGCAGCAAAGTTTACATGTCTTTGCAAATAGCTTTGCTCCGCAGGCAGGACTGAGAAAAGAGAGAGCTCCATCTGGCCATTCTGTCATCCACCTATGCTGTTTTCCTGTATCTTGTCTGCCTAATGTGGCCACCTTTCTACACTTGAAGAAGAAAGAAGGGGGAAAAAAGTTGTGGTCTGGAAAATCTTGAATGTATTCAGTGACTATATGCATTCACATCCTCTGCCTTAGGGAGGTAAGCAGCATGGAGGAAGGGAAAAGAAATTACTTACTCTATGGGTTATAAAAACGGGAAGACAAATGACCTACAAACCGTACACTGGTTTGCTTGAGCCGATGCCTGGGAAGTTTTCAGGCCTGTAGGCAGTTTTTAATGTTTACTTCACAGCTGAAAGTGATTTGGCAATTTAGGATCACAGCCGTTCAAACTGTTATTCCTCCAGCGTCTCTCAGCCAGTCCTAAAGGTAGTTCTTATCACTTCACTTGCTAGAAGAAAAGATGAGCAAGTCTTGTATTTATACAGGAAGAACTCTCTAGATAGACTTGTGATCAAACCAGATGATAGAGACTTCGGAGATATGAGTCATAAACATCTTGGGAAACTCTACAGACATCCCTGTTGTACAATGGCCACCACCTCCCTCAAGATGTTAGGCCGGTCCCCTGGGCCCCTGGGAGCTGGTCTTCGCCTCTGCCTTGTGACACCAAACCAAGGTCTCGTTTTTAATGCTATTAGGAAGCTGTGCCCAAGGCTTTGGCCTTGTTATCTCCCTTAACAATGTTATTTTGTTAGGCTGCAAAATAAGCAGCATGGGGTTAAATGTATTAGCTGCCTTCAAACCTAATTTATCTTCATTCCATCCTAATTTACACTTGGGCTGAATTAATGAGAATGATTTAATTAACACCCTGCGACCATAGTACCAGGAACAGGACAGCTCAGGGGATTAGACCAAGCAGTGGGCTAAGCAGCTGCCATCCTGCCTCCTGTGGTCCCCTGAAAGCCCCACCCGCCTTTCAGGCACACTGCCTGCCAGTCTTCCAAAAGTGCCCTCTTTGTTCCTTGCTCCTCTCTTTGAGTGTGTGAAAGGAAGATGGCACTGCTTTCCTTCCTCATGTGGTTTGTGAAATAGGCATGTGAAGTTAGCATGGCCTGGAGCTGAGGCTGAGTGTCAATTCCTTCCCGAGTGTCAAATTTGAGCTGCAAGTGAACACTCAGCCCGAGGTGACATGCCACACCTCCCACCCCTCCCCGGCCCAGCGTGGGTCAGTGGGTCACGTGAGCGCAGGCATGCGTGCGTCCTGGGCTCAGCACCTGTGGGAGGAAAGAGAGCCCAGCAGGATGGGCAGGGAGACAAGCTGAGCTGCGACGCAGTCTCGGTCAGAGATTACGCTGTGGAGCTGTCTCCAGGTAGGCTGAGAAGGCCAGGCTGTAGTCGGCTGTATTACCAGTTGCTGAAGGCAGGCTGCCCAGGAAAGGGGCCGTGGCACAGTCGTGTTCCCCAGAGGCCGTTCTGAGGGCTGCTGCTAGCACCCCCAGGGCCCGTCAAGATGTCCTTCATTCTCCAAGGAGATGGTGAGGCGTCAGTGCAGTGCCTGCTTTGACCCGTCAGCCTCACACAGACAGAAGCCTACAAACCTGCTACGGAAGTGAGGCTTCATATCCTAGCAGCAATACTCTTTAATAAAAGGGAGAATTTTTTTGTTAATTTGACTATTGATTAAAAAGACAAGGATAGGAAAAAAGTAAAGTAATCAATGCAAGAAGTCATCAGCATTGTTCAAGTCAGTTATTTGTCTCTCTGGGAAGAAACAAGAGGTCTAAACTGATGGTTGTCTAAATTTTGGCTTACCGCCTGCTACATTTATATCTTTTTAACTGTATTTGCGTGAAACATGTCATGAGAAACTTTGAGAGGATTCTCAGAATTGGATCCAAATTGGCATGGTCATAAGTTTTTACTTGTTTCCTAAAAGCTTCTGTTGGAGAAGAAATGGCAACCCACTCCTGTATTCTGGCCCAGAGAAATCCATGGACAGAGGAGCCTGGTGGGCTACAGTCCATGGGGTCATGAAGAGTTGGACAGGACTGATGTGACTTAGCACGCGAAGCCATTATATGTGTGACTACTTTACATGTATTTTGTGAATTAAGTTGGATTATGGTGCGCCTTTTTAATTTCCAATTCCAATTGCTCGTTGCTGCTATCTAGGAATACAGGGGACTTGTGTATAATGATGCCTAATGGAAAGTCGTGGGTGGCTGTATTTGTGACCTTTCAGTGCTGAGCACCACCATGGGACTGCACCCCTCTATTCAGGGTTAGAGCTGGGGAATTCATTCTTTCTATGAGACTGTCGCTTTCCACATCCCCAAGTGACATGGCAAGTGGTAGTTTATTGCCTGCTTACAGGACTGCCGAGGGACACATCTGAGGCACTTTTGCTTAGTATTTCTCCATAAGGTCCCGGTCATTAGTAAATCAAGCCATTCAGACTTGTTACTTCTATTGCAGGGCCGTTTAAAACAAAGATCTTCACAACCTGTGGTGGGTTATTGATTTTAGGATCAAGCTTTTAAAGCTGCATTTATTATTTTCTCTTTGATCACAAAAGCACTTTATGGTAGAAGGTTGGGGAAAAAACAGAAAAGTAAAAGAAAAAATTAGAGATAATGACACTTAGCATTGAAATTCTAGTCTTTCTGTATCCACATGGTATTTTATTTTTGGCAGCTAATTGGTTAAGGGCAGAGACTCTGAAACCAAGCTGGAATTCCTGCTTTGACATTTACTAGCGAGGTGTTTGGAGGCCAAGTATTGTAATACCTGGGTGCCTTAGCTTCCCAGGTTGCAATCTGAGCTAATAACAGTACCTGGCTCAGAGGGTTGTTTGGCTCCTTAATAAATTAGCATATGTAAAGTGAGTAGAACACAGCCCAGCTAGTGGTAAGCGCTATATAATGGCTCCTTTTATGATTCTGAGGTCAACTGTTTGAGAATGATATTCCTACAACCCCATAGTTTTTTCCTAGGAATTCTCCTAATAAAGACTTGAATCCTTATCAAAGCTGCTATTAATATTTCTACACCTGCCCAATAGCACTAGATTAAAGGACATTTCCAGTCTTGAATTAATTTATTAATACATACGATTTTGGAGTGTTTATCTGAGGCTGTGCTTCTCTCAAACCCAAATTGTGCAAGAAACACTCAAATTCATGGGAGTCACCGCTGCTTCCTTCCACCTCTTACTGACACTTTCTTCTTTTTGTCCTGATCTTCTGTTGATGATGGAGAAACAATTCTTCACCTTCCATCATCTTAAAAACTAAGCAGATGAAAGGGGAAAGTATTTAAGAAATCATATTTTTTTAAAAGCAGTATTTAGAAGGCAGCAGGCCAAAAACAGTGCATACATGAAACACAGCCCTGCTTCTTCCTGCCCTGAGGTTCTGGTAGAGGACCTTAGGTAAAAGCTCACTCCTGTCTGTCAGAATCACACCAGGACCTCTGCAGGGTGAGGCCTTTCACAGCCCAGGGGCATATGAAACCATTTTCCTTTGCTTCTCCATAATTTTTGAGTGTCCCAAGGCCCCTGGATCTAAACTCTTAATTTGTCCTAAGTAATTACATTGAAGAATTGACCGTTGTTCCAAGCAGTGAAAATGAAGGTTTTCTTTGGCCTATAGGCTCTGCTACACGGCAAGACGCCAGGTCTGAGCATGTCTGGGCATGAAAAAGGGGCCAGAAGAAGGGACCTTTGTGGTCCATGAGCTCCTACCTTTGAATGAATGAATATTAAGAGGATTTTATGGCACACTGTGAGCACACACTTGACTCAGACCAGAGTCTGAAATCAGGAAGCTGCAAGTCAGAATAAAGAAAGAATGAACAAGAAGAGAGAGATGCTGGTGAGTGTGTTGTCTTTAAGTTCTCATAACTGTTTCTCCTCATGATTTTGAAAATACAGCCTGAACAACGATATGCTGCTGCTGCTGCTGCTGCTAAGTCACTTCAGTCGTGTCCGACTCTGTATGACCCCATAGACGGCAGCCCACCAGGCTCCCCCATCCCTGGGATTCTCCAGGCAAGAACACTGGAGTGAGTTGCCATTTCCTTCTCCAGTGCATGAAAGTGAAAAGTCAAAGTGAAGTCGCTCAGTCGTGTCCGACTCTTTGAGACCCCACGGACTGCAGCCTACCAGGCTCCTCCATCCATGGGATTTTCCAGGCAAGAGTACTGGAGTGGGGTGCCATTGCCTTCTCACTCAGCTATTAAAAAGAATGCATTTGAATCAGTTCTAATGAGGTGGATGAAACTGGAGCCTATCATACAGAGTGAAGTAACTCAGAAAGAAAAATACCAATACAGTGTATTAATGCATATATATGGAATTTAGAAAGATGCAAACAATGGCCCTATATGCGAGACAGCAAAAGAAACACAGATGTAAAGAACAGTCTTTCGGACTCTGGGAGAAGGCTAGGGTGGGATGATTTGAGAGAATAGCATTGAAACATGTATATTATCATATGTGAAACAGATCACCAGTCCAGGTTCGATGCATGAGACAGGGTGCCCGGGGCTGGTGCACTGGGTTGACCCTGAGGGATGGGATGGGGAGGGAGGTGGGAGGGGGGTTCAGGATGGGGAACACATGTACACCCATGGCTGATTCATGTCAATGTATGACAAAAACTACCACAATATTGTAAAGTAAGTAACCTCCAATTAAGATTTAAAAAAATAAGTAAATAAAGTCACAAGGTTCCCCTAGACACATAAGTCACTTTTGAAAACAGTCCTAAAATCCCAAATAAAGTTGGAAGACTTGCTATTTCTTGATCTGAGGATATTTAGAAATACTGTAATATCAGGAAGAAATGAAGACTTAAAAATAGTATATATTCAAGTAGTTCTAAATCAGTTTTCTTACCTGCAATTCTCTGAAAAGTTGTGGTTTTATTCATTCATTTGTCCACTCATTCAGTCATTCACCCAGCCAATATTTACTCACAAGCATCATATTAATACTTAAAGCTGGGGAAGTCCCCAGTTCCATTTTATCTAGCCTTCTCCTGTGATTTTACACTGTGTAGGCTTGGCTTGCCATCAGTGTCCTCTTATTTGCATTTCGTATATGTCTCTTCCCAAAGCTGAAACCACAGAAAAAGTCATATAAAGAAACTGGAAAGAAATAAGCAGGAAAGAACATAAACACAGGCAGAAAAGGAGCTCAATTTCTGTCACCCTGATTGCTGTTAGTTTAGAAGAAAACCAAGAGAAGGCAGAGCGCCTGGGCTGTGAACTGGTGGTCTTCAATTGCCATTTTTCACCCAAGGATTATAAATAAAGCCTTTATTGCCTCATTAAAAACTGGCCTGTTAAAAATGGTTAAGTGAGTGGCTCAGAATGGCACTAGCCAAGAAAGGAAACGGGAAACCTCACAGGCAGGAGGCGAGAGTCAACACTGCACCTCCTTAATTTTCACAAGGGCTTCTGTTTTCAAGAGGCTCTGAGTTTTGCCATAATGCAAGGAAACATCTCGGGTCCCCAGAACTGTCCATCAGTTTCTTCTGTACCTTTTTTGGGTCACTTGCCCCAAATCAGCAGGAACAGCAAGTTACACTCTGATGTTTCTGACTGATAGTGTTCCAGGCAGATTCTCAATCAGTTTCATCAGCATAAATTTTCTCTGTCTCACTTGTGTATTTTATTTTTAACTTTTTATTTTGTATCGAAGCATAGCTGATTAACAATGTTGTGATAGTTTCAGGCCTCAGGCATACATATACGTGGATCCGTTCTTCCCCAGACTCCCTTTCCACCCAGTCTGCCACATAACACTGAGCAGAGTTCCCTGTGCTACACAGTAGGTCCTTGTTGGTTATCTGTTACAAACTAGCCACTGGTATATTTTTTAAATGCCATACACAATGTTGCATAACTTAAGTTAAAACTTTAAGAACTATCTGAATATTTTCTGTATATATTTTTCTGCTACAGACAAAAGTTTTTGTTTTTTTCCCCTTCGTGGTTACATAAGAAAGAAAACTCTCATCCTGAACAAAGCCACGAATGGGACGCTGCGGTGCAGGACAGAGCAGCAGGGCCACGGTGCGGAACTGGGATGAAGCAACAGTGCCCTCTTCTGACTACAATGAGGAACCACACAAAATTCAAGATGCTCAGGCCCTAGAGATCTGCTTTAGGACGCGGTGCCGCTAGGTAACAATACTGTATCGTGTACTTGAAATTTTTCCAAGAGGGTAGATCTTATATTAAGTGTTCTTATCACAAAATTTTAATAATAAATGAAGAGGACAGGAAGAAACTTGGAGGTGATGGATATGTTCATGGCTTCGATTGCAGTGATGGTTTCACAGATATAGACTTACTCCAGATTTAGCAAGTTGTATGTATTAAAAATGTACAGCTTTTTGGAACGTATTTGAGTCAGTTCTAATGAAGTGGATGAACGTAGAGCCTATTATACAGCGTGAAATAAGTCAGAGAAAAACAAATACCGTATATTAACACATACATATGGAATCTAGACGGAGAAGGCGATGGCACCCCACTCCAGTACTCTTGCCTGGAAAATCCCATGGATGGAGGAGCCTGGTAGGCTGCAGTCTGTGGGGTCGCGAACAGTCGGACACGACTGAGTGACTTCACTTTCACTTTTCACTCTCATGCATTGGAGAAGGAAATGACAACCCACTCCAATGTTCTTGCCTGGAGAATCCCAGGGACGGGGGAGCCTGGTGGGCTGCCGTCTATGGGGTCGCACAGAGTCGGACACGACTGAAGCAACTTAGCAGCAGCAGCAGCAGCATGGAATCTAGAAAGACAGTACGAATGAACCTCTTTACTGGGCAGCAGTGAAGAGGCAGACATAGAGAACAGACTTACGGACACAGCTAGGGGAGGAAGGAAGGAGAAGGTGAGATGGATGGTGAGAGAAGCATGGAAACATATACACCACCATATATAAAGTAGAGAGCCAGTGGGAATTTGCTGTATGACTCAGGGAACTCACACAGGGGCCCTGTAACAACCTAGAGGGGTGGGAGGCAGGAGGGAAGTTCAAGAGGGAGGGGACATATGTACACCTATGGCTAATTGAGGTATGGCAGAAATCAAACCAATATCCTAAAGCAATTATCCTTCGATCAAAAATAAATAAATTTGAAAACAAAAAATGTACAGCTTTTTGTGTGTCAGTTATATCTCAATAAAGTGCTTTTTTTAACCAAAACGCACACACACCACACACACAACCAAGATATGGGAAAAGAAATAGTGACCATGGTGTGGAGCCTTTTGAATAGCTATATAGCCCTGAAGGTTATGACTCAAATGAGCCCTGGCAGGTGTAATCTGGGGGCTGACAGTCTGCAACTCTTATGTCTTACAGCCTGGCAAACAAAGGGCACAGCTGGGCCATCAATCTCCCCAGATTGAGCAATTCCTACTGCTCACTGGCCAGTCCAGTGCCCCTGGCTCTTCTGCATATAATGCATACAACTTATATACAATATAAGTTGTCCTAAAGGCTGCTGGACAGGGACCCGTTTGTCCACTGGGATGGTCTTAGAGCTAATAAGAATGACAAGAATCCCTAGCATTTATTTTATCTTGTTATTGTTCAGTTGCTAAGTGGTGTCCAGCTGTTTGTGATCCCATGGACTGCAGCATGCGAGGCTCCCCTGTCCTTCACTATTTCCTGGAGTTTGCTCAAATTCATGTCCATTGAGTCAGTGATGCTATCTAACCATCTCATCCTCTGCCATCTCTTTCTCCCTTTGCCTTCAGTCTTTCCCAGATTCAGGGTCTTTTCCAATGAGTTGGCTCTTCATATCAGGTGGCCTAAATGTTGGAGCTTCAGCTTCAGCATCAGTCCTCCCAATAAATATTGAGGGTTGGTTGCCTTTAGGATCGATGGGTTTGGTCTCAAGAGTCTTCTCCAGCACTGCAATTCGAAAGCATCAATTCTTCAGCGCTCAGCCTTTGTTATGGTCCGATTCTCACATCCATATATGACGACTGGAAAAACCATAGCTTTTACTACATGGGCCTTTGTTGGCATAATGATGTCTCTGCTCTTTAATACACTGTCTAGGTTTGTTATAGCTTTCCTTCCAAGGAGCAAGCATCTTTTAATATCATGGCTGCAATCACCATCTGCAGTGATTTTGGAGCCCCCCAAAATAAAGTCTCTCACTGTTTCCATTGTTTCCCCATCTATTTGCCATGAAGTGATAGGACTAGATGCCATGATCTTAGTTTTCTGAATGTTGAGCTTTAAGCCAACTTTTTCACTCCCCTCTTTCACTTTCATCAAGAGGCTCTTTAGTTCTCTTTCTGCCATAAGGGTGGTGTCATCTGCATATCTGAGGTTATTGATATTTCTCCCAGCAATCTTGATTCCAGCTTGTGCTTCATCCAACCCAGCGCTTGGCATGATGTACTCTGCAGGGTGACAATATACAGCCTTGACGTACTCCTTTCCCTAATTGGAACCAGTCTATTTTTCCATGTCCAGTTCTAACTGTTGTTTCTTCACCTACATACAGATTTTTCAGGAGGAAGGTAAGGTGGTCTGATATTCCCATCTCTTGAAGAATTGTCCACAGTTTGTTGTGATCCACACAGTCAAAGGCTTTGGCATAGTCAATAAAGCAGAAGTAGATGTTTTTCTGGAACTCTTGCTTTTTCAATGATCCAACAGATATTGGCAATTTGATCTCTGGTTCCTCTGCCTTTTCTAAATCCAGCTTGAACATCTGGAGGTTCACAGTTCATGTACTGTTGAAGCCTGGCTTGGAGAATTTTGAGCATTACTTTGCTAGCTTGTGAGATGAGTGCAGTTTTGCAGTTAGCTTAAACATTCTTTAGCATTGCCTTTCTTTGGGATTGGAATGAAAACTGACCTTTTCCAGTCCTGTGGCCACTGCTGAGTTTTCTGGATTTGCTGGCATATTGAGTGCAGCATTTTCACAGAATCATCTTTTAGGATTTGAAATAGCTCAACTGGAATTCCATCACCTCCACTAGCTTTGTTCGTAGTGATGCCTCCTAAGGCCCACTTTGATTTTGCATTCCAGGATGTCTGGCCCTAGGTGAGTGATCACACCATTGTGATTATCTGGGTCATGAAGATCTTTTTTTTTTTTTGTATAGTTTTTCTGTGTATTCTTGCCACCTCTTCTTAGTATCTTCTGCTTCTTGTGCTAAAGACTACACACATCCATCTTATTTAATCCCTGCAATGACCCTGAGAGACTGAAGGTCTCCAGAACCCAAGGTGGGTTTCATCCCAGTAGAGTTGTGTTCCTAACCACTGACCCACCCTGCCTCCTCTACTGTCCTAATTAGCTTGAGCCCCTGCTTTTCCATCCCCTGGAAGACCAGATTTGGACCCTTGGTATGTATACAGTGAATTTACGCGAGAAGGAAAAGCAGTGAATTGTTTGATTTTCTTTGCCTCACCTTAACAGGTCTGATAAGGATGTGACAAATGAAAAGCTGGAATCAACTGACTAAAATTACATTTTTTTAAATTATTCATTTTTACACTTTATAGTTGATTAAACATGTTATCAGATCATTCATTCTGGCACACTATACCCACTAGAAATTGGTACATCAATTCACAAGCAAAATAATGTCCTAATCAAATTGCTTTTTAAAATGTAACTCAGACATAGTCTCTTAACTATGGAACGAAGCAATCTTTCTCCAACTGTGTGTATATTAAGTGGCTTCAGTCATGTCTGACTCTGCGATCCTATGGGCTGAAGCCTGCCAGGCTCCTCCGTCCATGGAATTCTTCAGGCAAGAATACTGGAGTGAATTGCCATGCCCTCCTCCAGGGGATCTTCCAAACCCAGGGATCAAACCCGAGTCTCTTATGTCTCATGCATTGGCAGGCAGGTTCTTTACCTCTAGTGCCAACTCTGACTCAACACCAAATATTAAGAGTCACATACCTGTCCACTTCAGTGTCTAAAATCCAAAAGTCTGGTGGAGTTCTGTGTGTCCTCCTGAAACAATCTGGAGAAAACATGCAGTGGAAAATAAAAGACGCACCGAACTGCTTGGCTATATCCAGCAATTGGAAATTGTGGTTAAAAATCCTAGGATACATAGGTTATGCTAAAGTTTGAAATCTTTAGATTGGACAATGGTTTACAGATGGGAGGCTTCCCTTGTAGCTCGGTTGGTAAAGAATCTGCCTGCAATGCAGGAGACCTGAGTTTGATTCCTGGGTCGGGAAGTTCCCCTGGAGAAGGACATGGCAAAGTGCTGTCAGTGAGGAGGCACGGCTCCTCCGTTAGAATGTGATGGCACTCGTCACTCCCCAAAGGAGCCAAATACAGTAAAACCTCAATTGTCTAGAAGCCAAATCACTAGAATGATTAATAAAACATTTTCCTGTACTGAACTTTTAGAAGAAAGATGCTTTTTTTTTTTTTAAGGCAAGTAACATCTACCTAAGCAACAAATCAGTAAGAGAAATCTGAAATTGGGAAAGAAAGGTGAACAGTGTGAAGGCAATATTGACAGGCGTGAGGAACGGCTGAGGGACAGCTGTCCCTGGGGAGTGTGCAGCGCTGACCCCGGCTGCCTCTGCAGAGTGGGCTGCAGCTGGCGGGGTGAGGCCAGGGGGCTGCTGCCGTTCCTCTCATCCTTCTCTGCCGGTTCTGCATCCACCTGCCTTTACTACTTTGGTTAATGTTTGGAATTTTTGAAGATAAACAACAAAAATTAAAATGTTATTTATTTACTCCCTAAAGTTTTTTTTTTTTTTTTTTTTATGGACTGTTTTTAAGGTCTGCATTGATTTTATTACAGTGTTGCCCCTGTTCTATGCTTTTGCCATTGGCCACAAAGCACATGGGATCCCAGCTCTCTGACCAGGGATCAAACCTGGACCACCACCACCTCCACCACTACCCCTGCCTCTCCCAGCACGGGAAGGTGAAGTCCCAACCACTGGACCTCCAGGGAAGTTCCTTAAGTGTTATTAAAAACAAAAAATATCTGCAGAAACCAACCTAGTATTATAATTTTCCTTCAATTAAAAATAAGTAAATTGGGCTTCCTGGTATTCCCGTGGTTAAGAATCTGCCTTGCAGTGCAACGGACACCAATTCGATCCCTGGCCCTGGAAGATCCTACCTGCCGCGGGCACCACAGCTACTGAGCCCACGCACCCTAAGAGCCCATGCTCTGCAACAAGGGAAACCACCACAATGAGAAGCCCGCCCACTGTGACAAAGCGTAGACCCCGCTCTCTGAAACTAGAGAAACCAGAGAAAGCCCAGCAACGAACACCCCCCGCAGCCAACAAATAAAATAAATAAATAAATCTTAAAAAAAAAACCCCACACATCTCCCCCATCAAAAGTAAATAAATAAGAGGAAAAGAATATCCGTTTATTATTTCACAGTGGGTCAGAAGTGCCAGCAGAGAGTGGCTCCCTGTTTCCTCTGCTCAGAGGCTCCTGTGGCTGAAGTCCTGGTTCAGACAGCCTGAACCTTATCAAGGGGCTCTGAGGAAGATTTTGTTTCCAAACTCATTTCAGGTTGTTGAAAGAGTTCGGTTCCTTGAGGTTGCAGGACTGTGGTCTCCATTTCCTTGACTCCTAAGCCTCTTCATCTTCAAGCCAATGATGGTACCTCAAATGCTTCTCCCAAACCTATCTGTTTCCCTCTTCTGACAGCCTTCTCTGCTTTTAACGGCTCATATCATTTCATTGGATCCACCTGGGTAATACAAGATACTCTCCCTATCTTAAGGCCAGTTAATTAGTAACCTTCATTACATCCACAGTGCCCCTTTTGCTACAGTTCAGTTCAGTTGCTCAGTAGTGTCCGACTCTTTGCCACCCCATGGACTACAGCATGCCAGGCTTCCCTGTCCTTCACCAACTCCCAGAGCTTCCTCAAATTCATATCCATTGAGTTGTTAATGCCATCCAACCATCTCATCCTCTGTCATCCCCTTCTCCTTCTGCCTTCAATCTTTCCCAGCATCAGGGGCATTTCAAATGAGTCTGTTCTTCACATCAGGTGGCCAAAGTATTGGAGCTTCAGCATCAGTCCTTCCAATAAATATTCAGGACTGATTTCCTTTAGGATGGACTGGTTGGATCTCCTTGCAGTCCAAGGGACTCTCAAGAGTCTTCTCCAACACCACAGTTCAAAAGTATCAGTTCTTCGGCGTTCAGCCTTCTTTATAGTCCAACTCTCACATCCATACATGACTACTAGAAAAACCATAGCCTTGACTAGACAGACCTTTGTTGGCAAAGTAATGTCTCTGCTTTTTAATATGCTGTCTAGGTTGTCTTTTGCTACACAATACAATATAACCATGAGCATTACAACAGAGGGCAGAGGTCCTGGGGGCCAAAATTCTGCCAGCTACACAAGCTTAAATATTGAGATTAAAATCAGTAGTTCTTGGAAATGGATGAAGGCACAATAATTACATTCTTCTTCCTTGACAGATGCAAGTGGAGAGAAGTTACAGACCAATTTCGGGTTAACCAGCTGCTGTTCTTTGTCAGCCGGTATCATCAGATGCTCTGTAGGTCTGACCCATAACCATGAGTAATGGGAACTAGATGAGAGCAAGTGTCCTGACCTCCAGTCCCAGACCTGGAGTTTGTTAAAAACAAGACAACAGACCCAAATGAAATCACTTATGCTAAGCCTCACATCTCCAAACTGAGACGTAATTATAGTTCCAACTCTCCTACAAATGGAATCTTAAGCCAGTCAATCAGGAATGGCCTGATTAGCACTAGTTGGGTCATCTGCCTGATAGCCCTGTCATACCCTAAAGAAAAGTAACTTTGCGATAACTAACCTGCATGTGGCCCTCTGTTACTTGCTTGTCCTTGTTTCCTTCTGCCTGTAAGAGCCTCCCATTCTGTACAGCTTCTTAGAGCTTCTTTCTGTCTGCTAGCTTGGATGCTGCTCAGTTCAATTTCTGCTTAGAAAAACTCTTAAAATTTTTAAATATACCTCAGATTATTTTTTAACAAGGTCCTTAAGCAAGTCAGTCCATCTCTTAAAGCCCTGTTTTTCTCAAGAAAAAAATTGTAAAAGGAAGGAATTGAACCAATAGTTTATTCTAAAAAAAAAAAAAATGCTATTTTTAATACAATATAGAGTCAAAATAGAAATGGCTTCTTCTTTTTAAATGATAGGATGTTTGGACCATTTAAAATTATTTTCATAAAGCAATGCAAGATTCTCAGGCATCAAATAAGAAGACCATTCATAGAGAACTGCAGTCTTTAGTGTTTTGTGCTTTATTGTCTTCAAATGTCCTTGGCAAACTAGATATTCTAGTTGCTGCTGCTGCTTAGTTGCTAAGTCATGTCCAACTCTTTGCAATCCCATGGACTGTAGCATGCCAGGCTCCTCAGCCCATGGGATTTCCCAGGCAAGAATACTGGGAGTTGCCATTTCCTCCTCCAGGGGATCTTCCTGACCCAGGGATACAGCACGGGCAGGCGTCTCCTGCTTGGCAGGTGGATTCTTTACTGCTGAGTCACCTGGGAAGTCCAGATATTCTGGTTATTGGGACCATTTGCCTGATGAGAGACTGAGTCCAGGAGAATGAATCCAGAATCCCGTAGCTGCGAAGTGGTGGTGTTGCAGCCCGCATGCGGGTCCTTTCAGCCTCCACCAGACAACCTTTGTCTTTTTCTCATTGGGTGTCTAGTCCCTAACCCAGTGCACAGTAGGTAAACAACTAATATTTTTAGAATGAACAAGTGAATTGTTTAACAAATGAATGACTCTCAACCATCTCATAATTCATAAAGAAATATCCAAAGTATGCTCATTGCTCTGTACTTGCTAAGCCAAGAAAGTCTAACAAAGCATTAAACATAGATGTCAACTGGGACTAAGCCCAGATGATTTACCTGATTTTATCTGGAAAACCCCATTTCCAGAATATTTTGCTTAATCAGAGTTTCACTGGATGTCTTAAGTAACAGGACCACATTCAGAGCCAGTGAATTAGAGGAAGTTCCCCCAAATTTTCAAAGACGAACCAGCATCAATATATGATAAATTGTTGTTGTTATTGTTTAGTCACTAAGTCGTCTCTGACTCTTGGCAACACCGTGGAATGCAGCATGCCGGCTTTCCCTGTCCTTCACCATCTGGAGCTTGCTCAAACTCATGTCCATTGAGTTGATGATGCCATCCAACCATCTCATCCTCTGTCATCCCCTTCTCATCCTGCCTTCAATCTTTCCCAACATCAGGGTCTTTTCCAATGAGTTGGCTCTTTGCATCAGGTGGCCAAAGTATTGGAGCTTCAGCCTCAGCATCAGTCCTTCCAATGAATGTTCAGGGTTGATTTCCTTTAGGACTGACTGGTTGGATCTCCTTGCAGTCCAAGGGACTCTCAAGAGTCTTCTCAAACACCACAGTTCAAAAGCATCAATTCTTCGGTGCTCACCTCTCTTTATGGTCCAACTCTCACATCCATACATGACTACTGGAAAAACTACAGCTTTCACCATATGGACCTTTGTTGGCAAAGTAATGTGTCTGCTTTTTAACACACTGACTAGGTTTGTCATATCTTTTCTTTCAAGGAGCAAGCGTCTTTTAATTTCATGGCTGCTGTCACCACCTGCAGTGATTCTGGAGCCCAAGAAAATAAAGTCTGTCACTGTTTCCATTGTTTCCCCATCTATTTGCCATGAAATGATGGGACCAGATGCCATGATCTTAGTTTTTGAATGCTGAGTTTTAAGCCAGCTTTTCCATTCTCCAGTGGATATTCAAGGTTGATTTCTCCAGTGGATATTAGGATTGACCTTTGCAAATAATTTGAGTCTCCTTGGAAGTATGGACCATTCCAACTGTAAACTAAGCAACATCACTGTGCTTTTCCTCTCCAGATAAAAAAGTGTTAAATCACCCAAAGAGCCAGTCACCCAAAAGGGAGGTAATTTATTTCTGCTCCTTGGTGATTAATTGGTCTGCACTCCTTGATGCAAGAAATGATAAGACTTAAGTAATGGAAAACCAGGGCATATCTCCCAGTGGGAAAGCCTCACAGTAAGTCATGCTTGTTAATTCTGACATGCCAGCACAAATCCTCCTGGCCTGTGGTCTGGTGGGTAAATCTATTCACCAGCTCTAAGTAACACGACCTTTATGTCACACAAACGAGGAATTCCCTTAAAAGTCTAACCCTAACTTATTTTGTTGGGTCTAGTACTTAAGTCTGGAGTGAGCAGCCTGCACAGAAATTAAATTCAAGCTCACTTTGAAGTCCATCAGTTCAGTTCAGTTCAGTTTAGTCGCTCAGTCGTGTCCGACTCTTTGCGACCCCATGAATCGCAGCACACCAGGCTTCCCTGTCCATCACGAACTCCCGGAACCCACCCAAACCCATGTCCGTCAAGTCGGTGATGCCATCCAGCCATCTCATCCTCTGTCGTCCCCTTCTCCTCCTGCCCCCAATCCCTCCCAGCTTTAGGGTCTTTTCCAATGAGTCAACTCTTCGCATGAGGTGGCCAAAGTATTGGAGTTTCAGCTTTAGCATCAGTCCTTCCAATGAACACCCAGGACTGATCTCCTTTAGAATGGACTGGCTGGATCTCCTTGCAGTCCAAGGGACTCTCAAGAGTCTTCTCCAACACCACAGTTCAAAAGCATCAATTCTTCGGCGCTCAGCTTTTTTCACAGTTCAACTCTCACATCCATACATGCCCACTGGAAAAACCATAGCCTTGACTAGACGGACCTTTGTTGGCAAAGTAATGTCTCTGCTTTTTAATATGCTGTCTAGGTTAGGTAATACAAAACACACAAGTCATCTGTAAATTATAATTTGTGTCCATTTATAGTCACATCATGACTTACTGAGTGTATTGAATGTTCTTAGTCATCCTGTGAGGTAAATACTATCATTATCCTTGTTTTGTTAATGAGGAGACAGGGAAAGCAATGTAATTTAATTTGCCAGAGAGCCCACAGTTAACAAATGGCAAATATCAGAACCCAGACTTTCTTACTCAGAACCTGAGTTCTTCCTAGTTTGTGTGCCTTCTGGTTCACTTGGGTAGCCAGCAAGCAGCTCCTGAATACAGAGTGGCTTCTTACCTTCGTGTCCTTTCTCCGTCAATGATAGGAAAAAACATAACAGCTCTCATTCTTGGGGACATTATGCTCAAATTTTTACACTGAAAGGGGTCCTTATACTTGGGTAGTAAATATGAACCTTAGGACACAAACTTAGAAGTATAAGAAATGCAATTTTCTTTTTTTTTCCTTTTTTTTTTTTTTAATGATCAAATAGCTAACTTTATTTTTTAAATTTTAATTGGAGGCTAATTACAATATTGTGGTGGGTTTTGCCATACATTGACATGAATCAGCCATGGGTGTACGTGTGTTCCCCATCCTGAATCCCCCTCCCACCTCCCCCCGCATCCCATCCCTCAGGGTCATCCCAGTGCACCAGCCCCAAGCACCCTGTCTTGTGCATCGAACCTGGACTGGTGATCTGTTTCACATACGATAATATACTTGTTTCAGTGCTGTTCTCTCAAATCATCCCACCCTCACCTTCTCCCACAGAGTCCAAAAGTCTATTCCATACATCTGTGTCTCTTTTGCTGTCTCGCATACAGGGTCATCATTACCATCTTTCTAAATTCCATATATATGTGTTAGTATACTGTATTGGTGTTTTTCTTTCTGACTTACTTCACTCTGTATAATAGGCTCCAGATTCATCCACCTCATTAGAACTGATTCAAATGCATTCTTTTTAATAGCTGAGTAATATTCCATTGTGGATATGTACCACAGCTTTCTTATCCATTCTGTGCTGCACCACACGTGGGCCCTGACCCATGTGTTCCCCAATCAGGGATTGAACCCTTGCCCCTTGCATTGGAAGAACAGAATCTTAACTACTGGACGATCAAGGAAGTCCCAAATTTTCTTTTTCTAGGTGTTTTGGTGAAAACTTAATTTGAGTCATTGACCAAATCCCCTCCCTCACCGCCCACCTTCCCACTTTTCCCCCAGAGCTGTGTTCAAGTTCCAAAGTGCTTTTTAAGGTCAAGCATAGAGGCCCATCTAGTCCCCTCCACCATCTGTCCATGGCAACAAGCCAAAACAACCATCACCCCTTCTCCACTTCATTAGCTGGTCGCAGAGTCACCCCAACTTCCCTGGCCCTCTCAGTTACCCTGTGCCATTTGCTGCCGTCATCACACTGGAAACTCTGGTAGGTTTATGTCTATGTCCCTTTCGGCCCAAACTCACCACACAGCTCGCTTCCTCTGAGGTCCCGTCGCAGCCCCAGGCCTGTCCCATCAGGAGCAAGGGGGAAACACCTTCTCAGGGAACCACCCACATCTGTACCAGTGACACTGTCTCTTTTGGTGTCAATTATTTTTACTATCTGCTTGTCTCAGGTCAGATTTGGAGAGGGAAATGGCAACCCACTGCAATGTTCTTGCCTGGAGAATCCCATGGACAGAGGAGCCTGGCAGGCCACGGTCCATGGGGTCATGGAGAGTCGGACAGGACTGAAGAGACTAAGCATGCATTTTTACTATCTACTTTGCCTACTGAATTTTTAGACAATACAGTTTATTAAGTTTCACTTCAGAAAACTCAATAACATTTCTTAACTCTAGGGTCGAGGAGAAACAAATGGAAAAGTATAATAAAATCATATGCGCTTAAATATGTAAGTGCCCTAGCAGGACCACACCAAATGACATCAAAAGGAGTCAGACAGCTGCCCACGCACGGAGTCACGGTGAGTGTGGGTCTCCAGGTGTAGCCTGCACCTGGGCCGCACGTTGCCCATTCAAGTCCCATGACTCGCATTACATCAGCAACACGATTTTAAAAAATGATGACCGACTCTTGCTAAAGTCCCAGACAAAACAAAGAGCTGTCTCTCAGTTTGCACAGTCGTCCCCTCCTAGATAATTTAATGGGTATTAAAACACCACAAAAGTGCTGTGCGTTTATGAGTAAAGCAGGTAACTTCCACTTCTGGCCAAAATGGAATCACAGGGACTATATTTACCTTCCACTTTTAAAACCAGACAAAGCATAAGAAACGAGGGCCCTCAAGACATTGCGTTATCGGGTGATGAAGGCCAGACTCACAGGCCACGGTCCAACCTCAGAGCCACACCTCTGCCAACAGGACCTCTAGGCAGCTTCTCTAGCTTTGCCTGCATGAACAGACACACATTCACAGTTTACCAAGTGGGGTTTCCCTAGGGGGTTGTGGTGATATTGATGGTGTGGTTGTCAATGTCGATAATTTTGACTAAATGTGATAACTTTCAACCCAGATGAAGTTCCTAGAATTCTGTCATGGTTGATTCATTTCTGTTAAACATCAGGGTGATTCTACACTGCACTGGCCTGACAGGCACGAACTGCAGAATATGCATCACTTAAGCCAAAATCCACCCGTTAGCGTTCATGGAAACCCTGTTATGTGTCTGGTTTTTGTTATGGCCTGTGGCCTTCAGGGAGCTCAGAGACCAGTAGGGGGGTTCTAGTCTAAGGCTTCTAAATCAGCCATATGGGCACCTCACGCCAAGCATCTCCGTTTCCTACACAACAAAAGATAAAGATGCCGCGTGCCCTGCGGACGCCTGCCTGGGTGGCTCTGGGGGTCCGCGGCTAGCCTGCCCAGCTCTCTCCGGCTGAAGCGGCCTTCACTCCCTCTGCCCCACTTGGGCGTGTGCCTGGGGAGCCAGGTGTGGCCAGCTCACACTAGAGCCCAGTGTGAGGAGCCAGCACATCTTTGGGATCTGGCCAGCTTAGAGCATCCACCCCCAGGCGTCAGCAGCTATAGTCCTTTCTATACTGTACTTTCCATGGAAGCCTCACGCAGGCGCTTCTCAGACTTTAATGTGTGTAAAAATCACTTGAGGATCTTGTTCAGCCGCAGACTCTGGCTCAGAAGGTCTGGGTAGATGCAGAGACCCTGCTTTTCTGTTTTTTCTTTTTTAACTGCCCTGGGTTTTTGTTATGGCCTGTGGGCTTCTCTTGTCATGGAACACAGATCATAGAGCACATGGGCTCAGTACTTGCACAGAATGGGCTTAGTTGCCCCACGGCACGTGAGATCTTTGTTTCCCGACCAGGAATCGAACCTGTGTCCCCTGCATTGGCAGGTGGAGTCTCAACCACTGGCCCACCAGGGAAGTCCCAGAGGCTCCGCTCTCAGGTGACGTCTGTGCTGCTGAGCTGCAGGACACACCTGTCTAGCGAGGCCTCGCTTGGCAGCATCACAGAAGCCGTCTGTAACCACAGAATCACACAGGGACATTTCCGTGAGTGATAGGAACAGCTCTTTGATCCCCTGGGGCTGCAGCTCCTTGGACACGAGGTTAGCTTTCATTCCTTCGTTAAGGGGATCCGACTCAAATAAATACATTGCATCGAATATATGGAGAATAACAGACTTTCTGGGGAAGTAAGGGACGGCTTCCAGAGGAGGTGATTTCTGAGCTGGGTGTGTAAAGACAGACAGTCAACAAATGGAGAGGAGGTATAGGCGTGGAGGGATGAGTCCCTGCAAGGCACCCACAGCCACACTGGAAGGTTAAACTGTTTCTACACCATGGAACAGGTATTTTTGAGGGAGCACCCTGACTGCTGTGTAGGGCGTCAGCTAGGGAGGAGTGGGGCCAGGGCCAGGGAGATAGCTCTGTCCAGTGCAAAGGACAGAGAAGTCTGGACTAAGGAGAGAAAGCAAGAAAGCGGGAAGCTGTGGATGCGGTGCCTGCTGACTTTTACTGGGACCGTTTGGGGAGTGGGAGGTAGGGGGCGCAATTGTGTAGCTGCTGAAGCTGGGTGGAGCTGAATATCCAGGAGACAGACACCAGATCTCTGACCTTGATACCACGAGCACAGGAGCAGTGGCGGTGACTAGTCTTCCAGCGGGGTTGAAGGTGTGGTGAGGCACAGGGAAATCAGACGCAGTGGTTCAGGGTACCCTTTCCCATTTCAACAGTACTGAGTGTCTATTAACATGAGGACATAAAATGATGTGCTTGATTATGCCAGGCACTAATAAGGACTGTGATAAGAGCATCAATGTTATTTTGAGAATATTCTAACCAATATTCAGATAAGTACGGGGATACTAACTCTTAAAGCGCTGAACCTTTTGTTGTTGTTAACTTTGGAGAGTTTCAGACATTTGACTGTTGATCTCTCAGCATCTATAAGAGTCACCCACCGTTCATTATTGTATGGCAAAGCCAGTTAGAACTAGTCAGCAATCAGTCTTTATGCTAATTCACACAATTAGGTACTGTACTATGATTAAATGCAAATGACTTGAGGCAATGAAAAGAATCAGCTTGTTTTTAAGGGATCCAAATCTGATTTTCACAGCAAATCAGTCTTGTACCTGAAGAAGGCTGAGCCTGGAGATGGCTCTGTGTGTGTGTTATGTGAACCTTCTTTGTCCCTGTTGCACGAACTTACAGTTTACGTCTTCCAGTGGCTCCCATCTCCTTTTTGCAACCGCAAGATCCGGTTTATCTGGCTTCATCTCCACTCCAGCCACCCTCCACAGCCCAGGACCTTGGTACTTACTGTTCTCCTGCCCAGAGCAATCTTCCCTAGACATCAGCATAACCAGGTATCTCTGCTCAGATGTCTCCTGATTAATGAGGCTGTCCCTGGGTTCCTGATCAAAGACAAGCTCCTCTCTCTCCATCCCTTTACCCTGCTTTATTTTTCTTCAGCACACTTGTCACCACATCAGGGCATATATTTATTTATTATTTGTATCCACCACTGAAAATCAAGCTCCATGAGGGGAAAGACTTTGCCATTTTATTTTGCTCTCTGCTGAATCCTCAGCACCTACAATGTTGCATGGAAATAGCATGTGTGTTAGTCACTCAGCTGTGTCAACTCTTTGCAACCCCATGAACTATAGCCCACCAGACTCTTCTGTCCATGGAATTCTCCAGGCAAGAATATTGGAGTGAGTTATCATGCCCTCCTCCAGGGGATCTTTCTGACCCAGGGATCTAACCTGGGTCTCCCACAATGCAGGCATATTCTTTGCCATCTGAGCTAGAAGGGAAATAGTAAATGCTCAATAAATATTGTTAAAGGAGAAGATGGCAACTATTCATCAAAAGAGTTGGACACAATTGAGCAACTGAACTGAACTGATTCATCAGAACCTTATGAGAAAGCTAGTAAGTCCTTCGCTTAAGGGAGACTATATTTTTCTTCTGAAACCTCACACTGACAATGTAGTCACAGGCTTTCTAGCAAATCTGTGTCCTCTTTGCTCCATCGGCTGCTTTAGTTCCTAACTCCGTGCCTCCCCTGTTGTGTGGTGTCCCCCACCCCCAAACCTCCCCTCCCACCCCTGTTTATAAGGGTTTCCTGTCCAGTTTCTAACTCAAGCTGCTTGATCTCTTTTGAATCCCCTAAGCCTTTATGCGCCCAAATCTCCAGTTCAGGTGTTCACAGACTCTGACCTAGTTAGAGCCAGTCATTTACTTCCAGAAATGTCATCTATGAGTCCCCAGGGCATTGGTGTCTTGAAACACACCAGACTCTAGAGCCCTAGCTTCTCAGCATCTCTGATGTCTATAAGCCGCTGGAAGTAGCAGCTGAGGACTCTGGTCTGTGTGGCCCCCAGCATCACTAGAACATATCTGGTGAGAAAGAAAACAGACCCAAAGCAACTGTGTTTGATCTCCAGCACCGCTAACAAATCACTGTCTCCAAGATGGCTCTGATGCCTCTCTCACTTTGCATTTTCCTGGAGGCAGCCTATGATGTCAGTCATGAGTAAGAAGGGAAGCTAATAAAGAATTTGTTTTTTTCCCAGAGAGAAGTTTGGCCCTTGCCCCAGCTTCTGGGAGAATAGAATTGTCTTAGTCTAGGGCAGAGCCTGGACATGCAGATCTTCACAGGGGGCCGCCACATCCCATAGTATTGGGTGGGAGCTGGCCAGGCGAGAAAGACCAACCTTGTGATTTAGGATAGGAGCTTTGGGTCATGTGGTATCAGTAGACCTGGAGGCTTGGATCAGCCATGCCTATGGAATGGGGCCTCAAGAAAACCTCCAAACATCGAGGCTCAGAGGAACATCCCCGGTGGGTAATATTTTGTGTTTTGTTGCACATTGTAACGTGTCCCCAAAACAAAATCTTTGCTCTCAGCCCCTGCCCCCAGACTCTGCTTTACATGTTTCTCCCTTCAGCTAATTTTAATCTATATCCTTCTCCTGTGATGTTCCATACTGTGAGTATCATAGCTTTCAATGGGTCTGTAAGTCCTTTCTTCTAGGGAATTATCAGAACTGAGGGTGGTTTGGGGAACCTCTTACCACAAACTGCAGTTGGTGTCAAAAGTGAGGGCAGCCTTGGAGACTGTGCCTCCAAACCTTGCAGTCTGGCTGACTCTGGGTCCATCTCCATGCCATAAGGAGGTTGATGCTTCTGCTCCGAGGCGTTTCACTTTAGTACAACATGCATCCTCTTTTTTCCATTCAGCCATAACTTTTGTATTTTTTTATATCATATTTCAAAGCTTTCATAGAGGAAAGGGAGTTTTAAAACAGGAGAGAAACATGTGTGGTCTTTATGTAATATTTGCATTTGTAAGTCCCAAGATATTCTAAAAATATAGAATTTCAAAATGACTTCCCAGCACAGTATTATTATTTTTTTAGCATAATTCAATCATCTGTGAACAAAACATGAAATGCCTGATTTCCCTCTGCCCAGCAGACCATGGTCAAGACCAGGGACACACTGGTCTTAGAACACACTGGAAAGCACACAACCCCCAGTACAAAGCAGGTGAAGGAGCCGAGCTAGGAAGAGATGGTGGAAAAATATAGAAATGCTGAAGGGGGAGCCGCAGGCAATTCTGAACTCAAAGAGATCACAAGGTGATGTATGAGGTCCCCACCAGCTGGAGATAAGAAAGCTGAAAGGGAAAAAAGGAGGGTAGAGAAAGACTCAGAGGCGCTTTGTAGATGTGAACACAGAGAGGAAGCAGGAAGAAGGGGATCCTAGGGCTTGGGGACAACCCCAGACCCTCCTTGTTCTGGGGAAAAAAAAAAAAAAAAACTGTGCTCAATTCTTTCTCCTTTTCTCTTTTCAATCAGTCAAAAACTAACACTATGAGTGTTTTAGCAGAAACTAGCATTGCATTTTTGTCAGCTGAACATGAATGTTCTTCCTTAACTCAGCAAGATTGCATTTTGTTGAGAATAAATGAAATTTAGACCTTAAAATCTTGATAAGTGGCTGGACTTTAGTATCACACTTCAGAAGTCAAAGAAGGCTCTTACCTTAGAAATCATGTTCTTTTCCAACCTAAGGGTAAAGGGCGAGAGAGGAATGACCCTCAATAGCCTTACTGTGGCTGGTAAGAGTGGAGAGAGGTGTGGAGCCCAAGGGCAGAGAAACAGTCGCCACTTCACCTAAGCAAGAAGCCAAAGGAGAAGAGAGGCTCTGCCCTTTGTCAAGAACACAAGGGTCATTTGGGAAGGAAGCAAGAGGATGGGGCGTGTGGGGTACAGAGACCCTCAGCCTGGCTGAGCCCACTCATCAGGCACCCCCCCAATGATGATATTTCCACATCTGCCCAGCCCTAAGCAATAACTGGCAACTGGTCTCAGCCAAACATAGTAACCCTCATCCTCTTCCAAGTGCTGGTTGCCCAGCCTACCTCTTCAGCGAGGATAGTGATGCCAATGAAGTATAAAAGGTAGCCTGCTGGGAGGTTTCTGGAAAATGTTTTGCTTTTTGGTTAAACCAATATGTGTGAGGCCACCTCTTTTCCTCTTCCTCCTCCCTCCCCGGCTGTACATGATGCCTGAAGTCACAGCAGCCACGAGGGATGAGGCAGGAGAGTCATAGAAACACCAGCCCCGAGGGCCTTATGCTGCTGAACTGAGCCGGCAGCTGCCCACCTGTGGACTTCTTGGTAGGTAAGGAAAACTAGAACATGTTTGTTCGAGCTACCCTTAGTTTTGTCTACTCCTCCCAGCAGCCTCAGAATACTAAAGTCTTATTCCAAGAAAATGTCTTTCAATCCTCCGTTTAGATGATCACAGGAGAAATTCTGGCCAAAAAAAAAAAAAAAATTATCTTGGAGCTCATGGAACAAGGCCAGATATGCAACTACAGCAAGGGTAAGAAAGACAAGGCATTCCCTAGAGCAGAGAGTCAGCTTAGGAAAGCAAGAACGTGGGCGCCTGAAAAGGTGCCACCCAGCCTCCCTGCAGCAGGGGGGAAAGGACGATTAAGAAATCCCTTTTGGCTTCGCCTCCACCCTTCAGGTCAGACAGCAGTGGACTAAGCCGCGGGGAGGCAGGAAGCTCTGTCTGTTGGTATCAATGGGGGGTCACAGAGCAATCAACCCCTCTCTGTCTCCCAGCATGACAAACTCAGAGCTGGAGCAGAGGCCAATTACACTTGCACCGAGCGCTCATTAGATCCCCAGAGCGCTCGGGAAGCTGAACGTAAATTGAAGTTTACAGTCCTTGACCCCCAGGAGTTATCCTCTGAATGAGAATAAGGGAAAATCAACAGGGAGGCAGAGAGGTGAGAAAGAAAAGCTAGAAATGGAACGCAGGCCTGACAACCAGCTGGGGGCTCACATCTTCCCTAGTTTAAGCAGACTTTTCTGTTTTAGTTCTGATTGTATTTGGAAACTGACATATTTTTAAAACTAAGTTCTACTTAAGGAAATTCAATGCATAAAAAAATGTTGAAAGACGATCACTCACATTGTGGATGGAGAGTTCATTTGACATACTGCAGAGGTTCTTCATGAAACGTGTTTTCATAGTACCTTTACTCCACGATCTGAATTCAGCAGAATTCCTCAGCTTCGTGTCCACGTACAATAAGACCTTACCTAACACATTTTTCCTTTCATAATTATGTTTTCATTCAAGGAGAAATATTCATCTAAAAAGTGGGTTTACTTTTAGCCAAGTATAAATTTTATATGTGTTCATTGCACAAAGTTGGAAAATATAGAAAAGTAGACAGGGGGAACATTCACCACACTCCAAAGAAAACCTCTATGATTTTAAGCTTTTTTGAAATAATTTTTTGTTAGTTTCAGGTGTACGACATAATGATTCAATACTTGTATGTATTGCAAAATGATCACACACTAAGCCTAGTTAACCTCCATCACCATAAATTGTTATGATTTTTTCCCTTGTGATGAAAACTTGTAAGATCTGCTCTCTTAGCAACTTTTAAACATACAATTCAGTATTATTAACCATTGTCATCGTGCTGCACATTATGTCCCCATAAATTTTTCTTTTAGTCTTTGTGCTGTGCATGGTATTTCTCCACAGGCGTATAATATTAATTAGACAATTTTATTTTTTGCTTTTTTTCACCTAACATTATAGCATGAATATTTTCTTATTGTTTCTCTTACTAAATATTATTTTTTATGATTGCATGCTATAATTTACTTATGTATTTCTGATAGTGAAATACTCTGACATAAATATACTTGTTTTGGATTACCCTGTAAGTGTCATTTGAGCAAAAATCTAAATGAATTATGTCATTATAAAATCTACCATATTATCATTGTCCCTACTATTGAGATTTTTCTGGTATCTTTCACTCTCTGACAACATCTTTATTTACCATTTTTTTCTACATCTTAGGTGAATTTCTTTTAGGCTAAATTACTAGAGATGGGACCTACTGGTCCCAAAGGAAAGAAGTCTCAAGGTACTTGATTGTAAAAATTGCTTCTCAAAAGGATTATAGCCAGGTATACTCCTAAAGTGTCCATTTAACCACACTTTCACAGCACTTAGCGGGTATTTTTTTAAAAATATTTCTTTATCAGTAAAAAAATCTTATTTCATTATTATATTAATTTACCTTGTCTTTGACTACCATCGATGTTGGTACATCTTTCCAGAAATTTATTAACTAGCTATATTTTCTCTTTTGTGAAGGATTTGGTCCTAGGTCAGAAACAAACTTCATTTTACTTCCAAGCGGAAAAAAAACCGAGCAGAAGTTAAACCATTTCCCCAAGGCTACACAATTAAATGTTTCAGGAATCCAAATCGGGTATTTTAAGGCCTACTTAAGAAATTGCCCCTCCCACTACTGCCATTTTTGTTTTTTTCAATTCCTCAACCCTACTTGCAAATATTAACAAAATAAGTACATTTCAAAGCACACACTTGAAGCTCATAGCTTCTCTTCAGCTTTGAAAAGTGAAAGTCGCTCAGTCCGACTCTTTGCGACCCCATGGACTGACACCAGCACGTGGGTTCCCTGAACTGTCTAGCCCAACAGGCTCCTGTGTCCATGGGGTTCTCCAGGCCAGTATACTAGAGTGGGTAGCCTTTCCCTTCTCAGGGGATCTTCCCAGTCCAGGGATTGAACCCCGGTCTCCCACATTGCAGGTGGATTCTTTACCAGCTGAGCCACACTCTCCTTGGGTTTACCACTGAGTAAACTGAAGCCCTGGGTGACACTGGCGACGGGTTTGATCCCTGGGTTGGGAAGATCCCCTGGAGGAGGGCATGGCAACCCACTCCAGTATTCTTGCCTGGAGAATCCCATGGATCGAGGAGCCTGGCGGGCAGCCTAGAGGAACAATGGCAACTTAAACAGGTGTGTGTGTGTGTGTGTGTGTGTGTGTTGCTCAATTGTATCCAATTCTTCAGCTTGCCAGGTTCCTCTGTCCCTGGAATTCTCCAGGCAAGAATACCGGAGTGGGTTGCCATGCCCTCCTCCAAGGGATCTTCCCCACCCAGGGATCAAACCCAAGTCTCCCGCATTGCAGGCAGATTCATTACTGTCTGAGCCCCCAGGGAAGTCCTTCTAGCCATTCCACTTCTAGGAAATAATCAGAGATCTATGAAAAGACTTTTATAGAAAGGTATTTCTCCTAGACTGTTCTTTTTCATTGAAGTATTGTTGATTTACAGTGTTGTGGCAATCTCTGCTGTAGGGCAAAGTGACTCAGTTTTACACATATATATTCTTTTTTAATATTATTTTCCATTATAGTGTCTCTAAGGAGATTGGCTATAGTTCCCTGTGCACTACTCTCTTGTTGTTTATCCATTCTAAAAATAATAGTTTGTGTCTACCAATCCCCCAAACTCCCAGCCATCCCTCTCCCTCCCTCTCTGCCCTCGGCAACTTCAGTATCACAGACTGTTTACAGCAGTGAACATTCCTAAAAACTCTAAATGTCCCCAAATAAACTAGTTCAATAAAAATAGCCTTTCTATCAAGTTTCCTGTTTGAAAAGAACAAAACATGTGTGGTATTTGAAGTGACAAAACAGTATATAGAATATCGTTGTAATCTTATAAAATGAAAAATGCTACCTATATATACTGTGGTAATAACTGGATATAGCTACAGATGATTTTTCAGTTTTCTTCTATACTTTTTTAAACATTTACTTTTTAAATTGAGGTATAATTGGTTTACAATGTTGTGTTTCAGGGGTACAGCAAAATGTCTTCTTGTATTTTTCTGTGTTTTCCAAACTTTCTAAAATAAATGGGGGTGTGTGTGTGTGTCTTCGGTGGTGTGGTGTTCAAAGAGATTTTTAGAATAGTAGCCCAGTGGACAGTGTTCTAAATATCTTTGTTTCCGTTCCCTGTACACACACAGATGTTAAAAGCATCTTGTTGGAACCCCACAAAGGTCTATAAAATGGAGACTACACAGGTGGGTTAGCAGCTAAGCTTTCTTAATGAGAAATTGGAAAGAAGTGAACAGCAAGTTTGATGAAATCATTTTTTCATAAAGCTGTAAATATTCCAGAAGACAGATAAGAATATAAATGACAGCAAGATCAAAGATTTGATGGAACATATCCACTAGGAGTGAAGGTAAATTTATGGACTGAATTCTTTTTCTTAAGCTGGTGCCTTGTGAGTGTCCAGTTTATTGACGGTTTAAATTATGTCTGCAATTTTCTGAGCGGTTCACTTACTTTTCAAGTTTGTAAACCAACACATCAACAATCCCTAATCAATGGGAGAGCATTTCTCCAGGGAGCTATGAAAATATATGTTGCATTTCAATGCAATAAAAAACATGACTAAACATACCTCTGTTCTTCATAACACAAAAGTACCACATCTGGTCATTAAAAAAAAAACATTATACAGAGTTGTAAGGATGCCAGATACTTATTACAGAGAACTGTTTTATCCATTTAGCCCAATTTTCCAGATGTTTTATTACTTGGAGACAGGACAGTTGTTGAAACTGGTGATTGAAGCCCATTTATTTCAAGGGGCTCATCTGCAAGCATTTGAGGGACAAGTAATTTATGACAGGCCACAAGGCAAGGCTTGAGGAGGGCTGCCATCTCACTGGGTCACGAATAATCCCCACAAAGGACAAACTACCCTATTTTGTTAACACCCAGCTTCATTTGCAAAAATTGCCTCTGAGGCAAGCACTTAGTTGTCATTTCACATGCAAATATGATGCACTTAATTGGAGCAATTTCCATAATAGTGGGTTAAGTTGGCTGTGAGTGGTTGGCTGTGATTGGAGGCCTGGTTCTCATTGTCTACCAGCAACAAAATGCTCACTTGGACCAGTTGGAAGGCTTGTCCTCATAAAGGCAACAGGATCATGTTACACAGGAGCAGGTGTTGCTCCTCCCGCCCTTTCCCCAACCAGGTGTCCCCGCCCCCGGCTAACCCCCCACCCCCCATCCCCGCTCCCCCCAGCTCCACACTCACAGCCTCACTTCCCTGCACACAACCAGGGAACCTGCAGAGCACTAACCTCAGGACATTAGTGAAGCAGTCTCGGCAGCCACAGTCTTTGCAGCTAATTAGAAGGCACCTCCAGAGAAGGCGATGGCACCCCACTCCAGTACTCTTGCCTGGAAAATCCCATGGATGGAGGAGCCTGGTGGGCTGCAATCCATGGGGTCACTAGGAGTCGGCCATGACTGAGCGACTTCCCTTTCACTTTTCACTTTCATGCATTGGAGAAGGAAATGGCAACCCACTCCAGTGTTCTTGCCTGGAGAATCCCAGGGACGGTGGAGCCTGGTGGGCTGCTGTCTATGGGGTCGCACAGAGTTGAACACGACTGAAGCGACTTAGCAGTAGCAGCAGAAGGCACCTCACTGTGGTAAATTCTCTCCACCTAAAGATCAAAATAGGGATTTAGGGGGCAGAAGGGATGGGTGGAATCTTTTAGCTTTGCAGCTCTGAAGTCAGCATGTGTCTTTGCTTCATACACAGAAGTAGGAGATCCCAGGGCCTTGTAGAGGTGTATGTTCTGGTTAAAAGGGTAATGCTGCAAATTGTCCTAAGCCAATGGATTCACTAACAAGTTAGTGTTGGGCAATTTACTTGTTTTTGTTATTCTTGTAAAAGCTGGTTACCTCTGGCATTAGAGAGAGTGGAGACTGTACATCCTCTCCTTGACAAATTTGCTACCAGCTTGTTTATTGTGATGAAACGGAATCTGAGACCAACTTCTGCTAAGTGTGTCAGTGTTTATTAACAAGTAGGTATAAAAATGATTGTACAGTGGTGTCTTGTGACTGGGGGAAAAGTCTCTCGCAATCTTTAGGCATTCCAACTAGCTCTTTGCTTGAGAGGTTCATTCTAAGGAGGAACAGTAATTTTTAAAGCAGAATTAGCCAACTTACTGGTTGAGTCAGGAAACAGGCCCAAGGGATGAGAAAGAGCACAGGGTCAAACGAATGGCTGAAGGGCAAGTGCTGCTCCAAAGGCGTGAGCTGGGCAGACCAGATCCTCATATTTGCTTAGGTAAGGGCAGTAGGGCCCATTATAGTCTTTCTGCTGCTGCTATTTAGTCGCTAAGTTGTGTATGACTCTTTGTGACTCCATGGACTGTAGCCCACCAGGCTCCCTCTGTTCATGGGGTTTTCTTGGCAAGAGTACTGGAGTGGGTTGCCATTTCCTTCTCCAGGGGATCTTCCCAACCCAGGAATCAAACCCACATCTCTTGCATTGGCAGGTAGATTCTTTACCACTGAACCACCTGAGAAGCCACTTTCTAATTAGTCATAGATTTTAATTCTGCATTTCAACAGGAATCATTCCAGTCATTACTTCTGCTAGCTAACCAACTTGCTCTTTCAAAAACAAGAATTCTAATCTGTAATTCTGGAGTGTATCTTCTTGATTAGGATGCTTCAGAGGCTCACTAATCATCCCTGAAGTGTGGATTCTTGATTAGGGGTTCCTGAAAGGCTAACCAGCCCCATGTGCATCACACTGTTTACAGTGGGTAACATTAAACTAAATCATCTCAGGTTGGACAGAGGTTCATGACATTGTACAGGAGGCAGTGATCAAGACCATCCCCAAGAAAAAAAAATGCAAAAAGGCAAAACAGTTATCTGAAGAGGCCTTGCAAATAGCTGAGAAAAGAAGAGAAGCAAAAGGCAAAGGAGAAAAGGAAAGATATACCCATTCGAATGTAGAGTTCCAAAGAGTAGCAAGGAGAGATGAAAGCCTTCCTCAGAGATCAATGCAAAGAAATAGAGGAAAACAATAGAATGGGAAAGACTAGAGATCTCTCCAAGAAAATTAGAGATACCAAGGGAACATTTCATGCCAAGATGGGCACAATAAAGGACAGAAATTGTGTGGACCTAACAGAAGCAGAAGATATTAAGAAGAGGTGGCAAGAATACACAGAAGAACTGTACAAAAAAGATCTTCACGACCCAGATAATTAAGATGGTGTGATCACTTACCTAGAGCCAGACATCCTGGAATGTGAAGTCAAGTGGGCCTTAGGAAGCATCACTATGAAAAAAACTAGTGGAGGTGATGGAATTCCAGTTAAGCTATTCAAATCCTAAAAAAATGATGCTGTGAGAGTGTTGCACTCAAAATGCCAGCACATTTGGAAACCTCAGCAGTGGCCACAGGACTGGAAAAGGTCGGTTTTCATTCCACTCCCAAAGAAAGGCAATGCCAAAGAATGCTCAAACTAACGCACAATTGCACTCATCTCACAAGCTAGCAAAGTAATGCTCAAAATTCTCCAAGCTAGGCTTCAACAGTACATGAACTGTGAACTTCCAGATATTCAAGCTGGATTTAGAAAAGGTAGAGGAACCAGAGATCAAATTGCCAACATCCATTGGATCATCGAAAAAGCAAGAGAGTTCTAGAAAAACATCTACTTCTGCTTTATTGACTATGCCAAAGCCTTTGACTGTGTGGATCACAACAAACTGGAAACTTCTTCAAGAGATGGGAATACCAGACCACCTGACCTCCTTCCTGAAAAATCTGTATGCGGGTCAAGAAGCAACAGTTAGAACTGGACATGGAACAACAGACTGGTTCCAAATCAGGAAAAGAGTACATCAAGGCTGTATGTTGTCACCCTGCTTATTTAACTTATATGCAGAGTACATCATGCAAAATGCCAGGCTGGATGAAGCACAAGCCAGAATCAAGATTTCCGGGAGAAATATAATAACCTCAGATATGCAAATGATACTACACTTTTGGCAGAAAGTGAAGAACTAAAGAACCTCTTGATGAAAGTGAAAAAGGAGAGTGAAAAAGGTGGCTTAAAACTCAACACTCAGAAAACTAAGATCATGGCATCTGGTCTCATCACTTCATGGGAAATAGATGGGGAAACAACATAAATAGTGACAGTCTTTATTTTTTTGGGCTCCAAAATCACTGCAGATGGTGACAGCCATGAAATCAAAAGACACTTGCTCCTTAGAAGAAAATCTATGACCAACCTAGACAGCATATTAAAAAGCAGAGACATTACTTTGCCAACAAAGGCCCGTCTAGTCAAGGCTATGGTTTTTCCCGAGGTCATATATGGATGTGAGAGTTGGACTGTAAAGAAAGCTGAGCACTAAAGAATTGATGCTTTTGAACTGTGGTCTTGGAGAAAACTCTTGAGAGTCCCTTGGACTGCAAGGAGATCCAACCAGTCCATCCTAAAGGAAATCAGTCCTGAATATTCATTGGAAGGACTGATGCTGATGCCAAAACTCCAATCCTTTGGCCACCTGATGGGAAGAACAGATTCACTGGAAAAGACCCTGATGCTTGGAAAGACTGAAGGAGGGAGGAGAAGGGGAAGATAGAAGATGAGATGGTTGGATGGCATTACCAACTCAATGGACATAAGTTTGAGCAAGCTTCGTGAGTTGGTGATGGACAGGGAAGCCTAGGGTGCTGCAGTCCAAGGGGTCGGAAAGAGTTGGACATGACTGAGTGACTGAACTGAAATGGTGACATCCACAGTCCGTAACGAGTGGATTGGTAAGAGACCAAGGCTCTCAGAGAATAGACAACCTGTCCTGCTCCACGAAGGAATGGAGCCTGGCCCTGTGATATCTAGCCATGACATACCTTGATTGTGATCCATGGAGGCTGGACCCAGCCCAGGCAGGGTTACCTGATGCAGACAGGGAACAGGTGAAGGGGTGTGTTGTAGAGGGGGGACCTCCTAAGAACTGTAGCAGTGTGCCTCAACCACTAGCTTGTTTTCTGTGTGTGTTTTTCTTTGCACATTTATCCTTTGATCTTGAACTCTGCTTTTCGCTAATCACAGAAAAATTCCATTTTTTTATAATTTTTTCATCTTCCTTCTGGATTGGAGTTTGGGGAGGGTAGGTGGGAAGCAGTTTTTCCAGATTCAGGTTTCAATAGTGGAAGCCAACTTCTTTACAAGTTAAGATGATTTCAGAGGGGCAGCCTGGCCCGTGGGAAGAAGAGAATGTGTAGTTAGTCCAAGTAGAATCAGATCCTGGTTCTCAAACTTCCTAGCAGTGTTTTTCTGAGCCTCACTTTGCTCATCTGTAACATAAGACCATGTTCTTGAACTCACATTCCACTGTTGAAAGTCAGTACTCAAGAGACAAGTGTTGGTTGGAAAGGAAAGTTTGCTTTATTCAGTTGGCCAGCAACCTGGGAAGAAGGCGGACTTGTTTGCAAAAACCAACTTGACCATGAAAGTTTTTTAATGGAGAAAAGGAAGTTAAACATTTGAGGGGTTTGGGGTGGTGGTTTTCAGAGTCTTCATTATCTTCCACTGTGTGCAGACTTTCTTCTGATTAGATGTTGGTGAGGAAACAGGAATCTTATGCTCACCTTGCCTTTAAAACTGCTTTGCTGAAACCCTTCAGGGCACTCAGGCTTCCTGAGTACTAGCTGTCTGAACTCCTTGTGTGGTGCCTGGCAATAAACACTGTACTTTCCCTCACCACAATCCCATGTGTCACCAGGTTGGTTTTACTGTGCCAGGGCAAGTGAACCCAAGTTTGGCTTGGTAACAATACTACAACATGTATGAATCTTAAAATAATTATGCTGAGTAAAAAAAGAAGCTCAAAGAAGAAAACATACTGAATGATTTCCAAAAAGTTTTAGAGAATGTAAACTAATCTTTGATGACAAAAGCAGATAAGCAATTTGTCTGGACAGGTGGAAAGGAAGGAGTGGGGTAAGGTTAGAGAGGGCAGGGGTCAGGGAAAGAAACATTCAGGGCTGATGGATATGATATGTTTCATTATCTTGATGGTGGTGGTGGTTCCACTGTTACATATCTCAAACTTACCCAATGGTTGTTCAGTTGTAGTCACATCCGACTCTTTGCGACTCCTCTTTTCGACTTTGAAAGAAGTTAAACTTTGCTGAAATTCAGCCTCTGTTCACAGGTGATGAATAGAAACGTGGAGACAAGAGTTTTTGGTGACACAGGAGAGAGTAGCTTTTATTGCTTTGCCAGGCAAAGGGCGCCATGGTGAGCCAATGACCTCAAGACTGTGACCCACTATAGTGCTTCAGGAGCCGGCTGTTTCAACCAGTCCATGGTCTATGTTCTTCTGGTTGGCAGTCTTCATCGGGAGGGGATCTGCTTCCTGTAAAAACAGTTTGGGAATGTGTGTCAGACCTTTATATCTTTAAGGGAACTGTGAGTTTGGTAATTCTGCTTTGTG
>NW_024070204.1:64362375-64400762 GCF_014754425.2 Oryx dammah
CCTTTATATCTTTAAGGGAACTGTGAGTTTGGTAATTCTGCTTTGTGACAGAATTATAGTCTAAACTGTTACCAGTTCCCTAGCCCAACAGCTATCCTTGTTTCTGCATCTTCACATTTCCCAATCATTAACTCTTGAGTCGGCATTTTACTTCAAAAGACAAGGACACGGGCTTTTACGGTTTCCTTAATTGTTGGCCTGTGGTGTTTTGGAGGCTGTGGGTACAGTGGCAGCATTCCAGACATCAAAAGATTAAAGAAGGCAGGGGGTGTTGAAATTAGGGTTGGAAAAGTAAAATAGAGTCCGACTGTGGGGAAACCTGTAAGAAACTACAGTGAGGAATTTGAGATTTGTTTTGAGAACTGTGGTGAATGATTTAAACATTTTGAAGAGAGCAGCATAATCATTAGAATATAGGAGGGACTAGAGTATGGAGAGCCTCAGATGGGGAATAGACTAGATCTGGGCTAGAATATCAGCAATAGGAATAGAAATCTTACAGCTTACATTGGGGAAAAAGGAAATCAAAGATGCGTGTCCGGTAGTGACGCCATCAACAGAAAGAGGAAAGAGCAGGCAAGTGTTTGGAAAAGGAAATAATGAGATCAGTTTGGGCCATATTGGGTTGCTGCAAGATACTCAGACATCATCCCAGAGCAGGCCAGTGATTACAACAAGCACCCAAAGACTGTGACTTGAGTGCAGCTTTGAGGAAGCTTTGACGCTCTGTAACTAGGCAGTTGTTCCCAAAGCAAGGAAAAGACTGTGAAAAGAGGACTAAGGACAGACCCACGAGCACAATACCTCCTGTTCGGTCACATACACCTCAGATATGGCATTATTCCTTTCAATTTTTAGTCTTTCCCCACTCCATTATGTTATTCGAAAAGCTACACTGTGAAGCAGCACAAAGCTTTGGGTAAGAATTGCGAAAATACACGGGATCTCTTTAGTTGTGGGGACGGTCGTTATTTTTTAGTAATGTTTTCATTCTAGGATTATTAGATACTTTTTATCTAGTTGAGTCATTTCAGTTGATAGTGATGTTAAAGGCTTAATCAGCTGCAAAGAACTGAAATTATGCTTTTACTATATATATGTGTGCTATGGTTTTCTGAAATTTCTACAATAACTAGAATATACTGATGTTTTTACGAGTCTGCCCATTTTTCGTGATCGTGAAGGTAGCAGGGAGAGGGGAAGGCGGAGGTGCTGAAGTGAGGGGAACAGAAGCATCCGAGGCACAGAGCATTACTGGACAATAGACGCCATGGTACCATCCAGGGCTGAGTGAGTGGGGGCCGGTGAGCAGAGAGAGGATGATCAGCCAGAGCCAGAGAAAGGAGAGGCCACATTCCAGAGCCCTTGCTCTTTGATCTGGTTTCCACTGCTAAGTCCAAGATTATTACATCCCACCTGACAACCAACAGGCTTAGAATATATGGGAAATTGTTTTAACTCTGGTAGGCCGGAGGAGTGGGTTACCTTTTAAAGCAAACCCATCAGTAGTTACAGTGCTTGCAAACACCCTCTGAATCCTACCAGTTTGGCTGATGGAATGATGCTATACAGACAATCTGACTAGGACCCCAAGATGTCTTTATTCCTCTGCTGCTTCCCCAGTTTTTGTCCACTTCCTATTTGCCTGATGCTGTTTTACCTTTTTTCAGTTTCTGTATGTGCTTGTTCTTCTTTGAAATCTGAAATTCTGTATAGAATTCTGTTCCTTTTACACTGAGAATATGTTTCTGCTTAGTGTGTTTTTAGCTCTCTCCTTTATTTCCCTCCTTGATTGCCCTGACTTGTAGCATGCACTGTAACTACTGGTTTCAAAAATAAAAGAGGAGATATATGAAGGAAATATGTCTTTGAGAGGGGAGAACCATTTTCTTTCTCTGTGTCTCTGGGCACATGTTCACAGGTACTCTACGTAATCAACTTTACCAAGCGTCCTCCTGCAACACATACATGAGGTCTCAGGTGTAGTGCTGGCACACGTGGACGAGCGAATGTTGAAGTTCTGGACTTTTTATAGAGTGTTACAGCAGGCTTCTGTCTTCTTGCTGGAGGCTCTGTGCTTAAGAGTATTTTAAGTTTTTATGAATCTTCCCTTCATAACAGAAGTCTGATCTGCAGTCTAAGGAAGAGGAGTTAACATCCTTTAATTTCTTTAGGCTCTGAAGAAAGCTGATAAGCAAATTTTGGAGCCCCTGATGAATCTTGAGGTGACAGTGAGCAGAGACTACCTCAGCCCTGTCCTAGCAGACCTGGCACAGAGAAGAGGGAACATTCAGGAAATCCAGTCTCGCCAAGACAACAAAGTGGTTATCGGATTTGTTCCCTTAGCAGAAACCATGGTAGGTACTCGGTGACTAAATCTACATATTTTACATAAATTCCTGGAGAAATCCCAGGGGTTCTATCCTCACAGGTGTGGATGTGTTGGGGAGGGCTTTCTAGTCCTCCACAAAGTTTGAGGTGTACTCTACCAAAATGTGTCATCAGCCTCCATGACCGTTTTTCCATCCCAAGCACTTATTTACTTCCACTATTGCTGGCTCTCAGCCAGTTCTTCATGTCATTCTTGTCCCTGTCAGCCTCTCCTGCTCTGGGACAGGCATCCGAGTGCCAGCAGTCTTTACCAAACGTTGGGACTGGAAATGCTTCTGAAGCATACTCCTGGTTTTCTGTCCTCCACAGTACTTAGCAAATTTTTCCTGATAATGGTCAAAAGATGTGCAGGGAGAGATCTGAGGCTTAACTTTGCAGAGATAACTAACTTAAATTATTTTGATTAGGGTTATTCAACTGCGCTTCGAACATTAACATCAGGCTCAGCTACTTTTGCCTTAGAGCTGTCTAATTATCAAGCCATGAATCCTCAAGACCAAAGTACGCTGCTCAGCCAGAGACACGGCCTGTCCTAAGTCCTTGGAGGGAAACTCAGGAGCACCTACCTACTTTGTTTTCAGTAAGAACGATTTAAAAGAGAACTTGAACAGACGGTGGCACTGGTGCTGCTCATTCTACTTTATAGCATGAGAAACGTGCTTTGATGTTGACGGTTAATGTACCTGAGCTGTATTGAGTGTCTAGTAAATTATTACTGTTGGTAGTTAAGATTCGGTCTTTTGGAATATACTGAGTGATAGATATCACAAGGTTTTTGGTTGGTTGATTTTATGCTTCTCTCACAAGAAAGATGTCAGCCTTCTAATGTATAATAAGATGGAAGTTCAATCAATAAAAAGATATTTTATTCAAAAACATGATTTTTAAAATCAGGTTGATTGTAGTATGGATGACTGTGGGCTCTTTTCCCATATCTTTCTTCTGTTTTAGCTCATTTTTACATTTTGCCCTCATGCTCACAATATCCAGGAAGGAGAGGCTGTGCAGCTATTCCTCGTCTGTAGGAAAAGTATAAACAAAAGATGTTTTAGATTAATTCATGTCTGTCTGAAGAAACTTAGTAGCTCAAGTCAGAATCACTAAACCATACCATTAATTACTGAAGAGAGATTCATAATTCAAGGAGAAACAGTTGCCAATTTTTCCTAATTAGATCACTACCTATTAGGTCACATACATTTCTGTTTATAGCAAAAAAAAAAAAAAAATCCCAATAAGCTAGCTAACACGAAATAAGGTAAAAAATCACCCTGTACTTAACAGTATCCTAGCCTGACAAATAAACGTGTCTTACCCGACCATTCTGCAGCGGTGTCTTGTTAGTCTCCTGTAGGCATCCTCTAGGTCTGTGACATCTTGGTGACTCCAGAGTCTCTCACCAACAGCACTCGCCCGAGGCCTAAAATTTAAACCACACATCCCCCAAGGCAATTTAAATTCATGTTTTCTTCAAGAAGCGAACCACACACTTGGGCAAGTTTCTAGTGCTTTCCCGCCTGGGTGAAGAGAAGCTCAGGCCCCTTGGTCCCCATGTCCTCCCTGAGGTTCCATACCATAATCTTGGAGTAAGGTTAGTTGCATCCACATACTCTCCCCATATGCAGGCTTCTCCACCAATGACAAGCTGTTTCTGTTCCGGAGGACCTAGATTACAGTCAGTGGTGTGAGTTAGGTGGTTGCAACCTGAGGCTCACACACAGAGGCAGCGCTGGTTTCTGGTGTTAGCCTGGGGCAAGGCTTCTCTCTGGGAGTCAGGAGGACCTTGGGAGAAGTTCACAGCTGCGGCACAAAAAATGGTGGCGAGCTTTATTGCTGCAACTGACCCCGTGGTTCACAGAGCATTTGTTAGCGTGTGTCGACTAATGTAGCAGCCCAGTAGTAAAGAGACCATTTTATTTTGGTTTTCTGCAAACTTATTTGGACACCAGAAGCACTTCCCCTGGTTGGCTGGGAACAGTGTGCCAAGGAATGCAAGGTGGACTGGTGACCACCACTCCTGCCTTCAGTACCTGTCTTTTGGTGTCAGAGAGACTAGGTATCTACAGTAATTACGACTTCTTGATTCTCAGAAAATGCTTAGAGAAACAGTTCCTGACAGAGCTACAGTTTTGAAACTTTTAAAATACCAGATCACTTTTCCTCAAAGGAAATTGTATATTAAAGTCTAGTGTACAAAACTGGACAAAGCAGAACCGTTCTTAAGGGGTTTGAGAGCCTAGAGCCCCACCACTCAGACATGCCCACCCCAAAGGATGCCTTCTCCCCAGAACCTGGAAGCCACTGAGCAGGACGCAATCCCTACTTAGGTGCCTTACATTGCAGAGGAAGCTCAGAGGAGAGACAAGCCTCCTGCAGTCAGGCCTCTTTGAATGCCTAGTGACAAGTCTTATCAGTGTAAGGGAATCTTACTTTAGAAGTTCTTTCATTTAGGAAAGAATACGGTTTCTTTCACAAAGTTTAAAATGATACTGAGTCCAGTCTGTTGGATTATACACAAGGAAAATCAAGGATCAAACATAAAAGGGAGGATAGTAGGTGGTACCTAGGTAAAGATTCCCTGGAGGGAGTGGATGGTTTGTACAACCTAACATGTCAAGCAATGGTGGTTGCTTCACTTACCCGCAAAGTTAAGAGGCTTCACAGAGTAGTACTGTTTCCAGTCTTGCCCATAATGGATTGTGTCTAAGTACCAAGGAGCAGAAATGATCACAGGGAAGCCAGCTGCTGTAATGTTCCCTAGTTCGTTATAGAAGTTGTCCATTTTCCACACTTGAACTACTGTGCCTGGTATAAGCTATTAAAGTTACAAATGAAATATGTATTATTAGGTATTATGTATTACGTATTAAATGAAATTATGTATTATTGCAGCTACAGCAGATGAAATTAAAAGTCTAAGGCATTGTAGCTAATAACTAAATCTTTAAGATCCTTGACAAAGCAACATTTTCTTCTTTCCCCTTTGCTTTTTGAGGTAATATCTAATGCTATTTGTAATAAGGACTTAGGCATTTCATCAAACCTTAATGTTTAATATTTAACTTTTTAACTTTTGTCTATATACAATACCACATAGGTAATGAATTAAATCTTTAGTCCCATTTCTACCACACTATTTTACTTGCTTTGGAACTTACAGGATGCCACTAACCCTTCTGGAAAGATAATACAAGTAGCTGGACTTTCAAATTTTCAGTTGCCCCAAAGGAAAATAAAGAATTCTGATTATGTCAGAGAGAAATGCCTTAAAATAAAAAGTGTACTCGACAGTGATACTTAAAACGAAGGTTACCTTAACAGCAAGAAAGACTCATTCTTATCTGTTTGTTCTGCCCTTCTGAGAAAAGGAACGTTTTTCAAAGTACCTCAGTTTGTTACTAAGAATGAGATGGAGAGGGAGGAGGGAAGATGAGAGGATGAGGAGGCCGCGCTGAGGAATGAGGTAAACGGAAGAAATCAGATAAATGCCATCATCACTGGTGTCGGTGTGCGGCTCCTGCCTACCAGCAGCTTAAACGGAAAGGTGAGCTGACCTCCCCCAACATTACAGGGAAAGCTTAGGGTTCTTCCATCCAAGGTGTTAGAGTATGAAGTCTCATATTATCAGAACCACACGCAGTATTAGTGACCTCTCACCTTGGCTTCATCATCATAAACCTCTTGCCAGACCATGGATCTCTTCTTCATGGCTGAAATCATATCTGAAACCCTACCATTGAAAAAAATTACAAAGTTATTTCAGATCACAAACTTAGCACTGTGTGTAAAGAATGCACATTTTATACCAAAGACTGCAACCCTGACAGATGCCTTTCAGTATGTGTGTGTGAAGCCGCTTCAGTGTCCCACCGTCTGCGACCCCATGGACTATACAGTCTGTGGAATTCTCCAGGCCAAAATACTGAAGCGGGTAGCCTTTCCCTTCTCCAGGGGATATTCCCAACCCAGGGATCGAACCCAGGTCTCCCGCATCGCAAGCAGATTCTATACCAGCTGAGCCACAAGGGAAGCCCCTTTTTACATTGGTAAAGCAGTGCTTAAAAAATATTTAAAAAGTATGTAACCATATGCATGCGTGCTCAGTCATGGCTAACTCTTTGTGACCCCATGCAAGGACTGTAGCCCGCCATGCTCCTCTGTCCATGGGATCTTCTAGGCAAGAATACTTGAGGAGGTTATCATTGCCTCTTCTAGGGGATCTTCCCAGCCCAGGGATCGAACCCACATCTCATGCACTGCAGGCAGATTCTTCACTGCTGAGCCATCGGGGAAGCCCATGAAACCATTTGTGCCCTGTGAAGTCTCCAGGAATTACTGTCTGGCTCTTTACAAAATAAGTTTCCTACTCTTCACCATGGGGCAGCACTGTCTAGTAGATCTTTATCTTCAGGGAAGGGAATGTTCTATATATGCACTTTCCAGTATGGTAGCACTAGTCTCATCTAGCTGTTGGCTCTTGAACACCTGAAATGTGGCTCATGTGACTGAGGAACTGAATTTTTAACTTTTTCAAGTATAATTTAAATACAAACAGCCACATGTGGCTGTGGCTGCCATACCAGACAGCACAGGTATAGAGTAAAAGCAATGCTGGAGTTGACAGAATGAATTCTAGGAGCTAGACGGTGACGAAGCCTTCGCAGGGTAGCCTGGGTTTTCAGCTGAGTTCACAGAGCAGATAACTTACCACCCTACGTCTCAACAGTCACTGCAAAAGGATTGGAGTCACCATGTTATCAATTTAAGGAGAATAATGGGTACTGCATCCTCCTTTATGATTTTTCATCTGTACTTTGTGTAACAAAGATTATAACATGTACACTTTGAAAAGGAATGGAGAGAAAATGAGAAAATAAAATAGTACTAAATAAGAGCTTAAACTTTTACAAAAGGCACTGATGAAATAAACAGAAGTAGGCTTTCAGTAACTTACCTCTGCATATAGAAAGATTGTAGTTTCTCAAATTTTTTGCCAAAGCCTTTGTTCCTCATGAAATGCAGGACTGCTGGATTGGACTTCCTTAAGCAAAAACAGTGATAAAAATTTCATTAAAAGTTCCATATGCCCAATCTTTTTAAAGCAACAGATATCCCCAACATCATTTATACAGATGGAAATCTATTAAAGTTTGTAAAGAGTAAAATAAGCCTAATTTTGACTAAAATAAGCCTAATTTTGTCTAAATTAAGCCTAAAATAAGCCTAATTATGAGGAGCTACCCCACGTCCAAGGTCAGGGGCAGCAGCCGAGAGGAGCTACCCCTCGTCTGAGGTCAGGCCGAGAGTGCCAAGTTGGTGATGGACAGGGAGGCCTGGCATGCTGCAATTCATGGGGTCACAGAGTCAGACACGTATGAGCGACTGAACTGAACTGAACTGATGCCTAAAATCAGCCTGCTGCTGCTGCTGCTAAGTCGCTTCAGTCGTGTCCGACTCTGTGCGACCCCATAGACGGCAGCCTACCAGGCTCCCCCGTCCCTGGGATTCTCCAGGCAAGAACACTGGAGTGGGTTGCCATTTCCTTCTCCAATGCATGAAAGTGAAAAGTGAAAGTGAAGTCGCCTAATTACACCTAAAATAAGTCTAAAACTTAATTATGAGTTATCTTAACTTTCCACTGCAATTAATTTTTTTAGAAGCTGATATCCTGTAAAAATGGCTGTCCCTAAGCTCCCTCATCATTCTTCCATCTAAGGCTATTTGCACAGAAGATTTTTACTAGAAAAATCTCTCCCACTTAATCATTACCCTCTTCACTAAAGCTATTCTTGTTCTGCATTTAGCTTTTTTTTAATTCCCATTTTCTTCTGTATTTTAATTCTCCTTCCTACACGCTTCTGTCAATAGCATCAGTGTGTGAATTCTATAAACAATTCACCATCTTCGGAGTTGTGGTGCCAGGTTAACACCTCACAGAGATGTTCCCCCAAGTCTTTCTTCTTTCCAGAGACACCTCTACACCTACTTCTAAGAAGTTTTAGAAAAGCAGAGGAGGGGTGTGGTCAACAAAGTTTCATACCAACAATGAAAATCAACTTCATCTCCTCCCAGATGAATGAATTCATCTGGAAACACAGTACTAATTTCTTTGAAAAGTTTAGACAGGAAGCTGTAAGTTGAATTCAAAATAGGGTTTATAGGCCCGAAAGTCCCAGATGGCTCTCTCGCGTGATAACATGGAGTCAGGACGTCTTTCTGGCCTGGAAGGAAACATGGAGAAGGCAGAAGTTCAGGCACAAAGACAAGGCTCTGCACATGAGTGTACTACTTTGTTTTGTTGAAGATATATGTTATACAGAAAAAGATAAGCAGGTTTACTCAGAGTTACTTTGGTAATTTCTTCAGTTAAGAAAAGGGATAACTAATTCCTGAATACTGCCCCTGTGCTGCTTTGCTTCCGTTTCCGTCAGCCTCTCTGAGATATTATCCATTTCAGATACTATCTCAAATACTGGTGGCTGGTGGTGTAGTTGCTAAGTGGTGTCCGACTGTTGCAACCCATGGACTGTAGCCCACCAGGCCACTCTGACCATGGGATTCTCCAGGCACGAATACTGGAGCCTATTGCCATTTCCTTCTCCAGGGGATCTTCCTGACCTGGGAATCGAACCTGGGTCTCCTTCACTATAGGCAGATACTTTACCAGCTGAGCTACAAGGGAAGCCCCATCTCAAATATTAAGGGCTCCCAAATCTTCAGCTTACCCCAATCCTTTTCCTCAAGTTTCAATCCATATTTCAAATTCCCTGCTGAACACAATTAGTTTCACTTCAAATATAATCCAACAGGGCTTCCTCGGTGGGTCAGAGGTAGAGAATCTGCCTGCCAATGCAGGAGACACAGGTTCGATCCCTGGTCTGGGAAGATCCCACATGCAGAGCAACTAAGCCCATGCGCCACAACTTCTGAGCCCCCCTGCCACAACCAGAGAGCAGCCCCCGCTCGCTGCAACCAGAGGAAAGCCTGCGCAGCACAAAGACCCAGCGCGGCCCAAATAAATAAACACAACCTAACAGAAACTAAGTTCTCTCCCCCAACTCCTTCTGTAGCTTCCCAATTTTCACATTCTGGTAAGCCAGTCACCATCCCACCAAGTCTCTCGTCGCTTTCTTGCTGGACTCAGTCAGTTGCCAAGTTCTATGGTAGAATGTCTCCCAGTTCAATACATTGTTTGCCATCCCTGTTATCAGCATTCTGCTCTCGGACCTTCACTTCCAATCTGTCACTTTCACGTAGGGTTCCCTGCACTGAGGACCCACCGTGTCCCTCTTCTACTCTGCAGCTCTCACTGGCTTCCATGTGTCCTGATGAAGCACAAACTCCTCACCCAAGGCCTACCATGCTACTTTTTCAGACTCATTTCCCACTATTCTCCAGGTCTATTCTAATAATTTTTATTGAACAATTATAAATGCTAGGTGAGGTGCTATGTGCTTTATATTCATTTTTTAATCTTCAAAAAACATGACATGATGGCTACTACTAATACGCCATTTTAGAGATGGGAAGTCTGAGAACGAGATGTTCTGTAACTTGCCCAAGGTCACTCAGTTTATAAATGCCAGAAAGTGAAAAGTGAAAGTGATATTCACTCAGCTATGTCCGACTCTTTGTGACCCATGGACTATAGCCTGCCTGACTCCTCTGTCCATGGAATTCTCCAGGCAAGAATAGTGGAGTGGGTTGCCATGCTCTTCTCCAAGGGATCTTCACCTCCTAGGGATAAAACCTGGGTCTCCTGCATTGCAGGCAGATTCTTTGCCATCTCAGCCACCAGGGAAGCCCATAAGTGCCAGAAGCAGGACTCAAATGCCAGGCAGTCTAGCTCCAGGAGCAGTTCTTAAGCACCCAGCAGGGAAGAATCCACCAACAATGCAGGAGACCCCAGTTCGATCCCTGGGTGGGAAAGACCCCCTGGAGAAGGGACAGGCTACCCACTCCAGTATTCACGGACTTTCCTGGTTGCTCAGATGGTAAAGAATTCGCCTGCAATACGGGAGACTGGGTTCATCCAGGGGTTGGGAAGATCCCCTGGAGGAGGGCATGGCAACTCACTCCAGTATTCTTGCCTGGAGAATCCCCATGGGCAGAGGAGCCTGGGGGCTACAGTCCATGGGGTCACAAAGAGTCAGACACGACTGAGAGGCTAAGCACAGCACAGTACATACTGCTCTCTCCTGTGCTGTCCTCCAGCTAAATGCCTTTCCTGTTATTCCCTCTACCAGAAACAAGACTATATTCTTTGATCTCTCAAGAACATTTTAGGTGTTACTTCACTCATGTAACTGTTTAACTCACTTTTCACATTCTACTTGTAATCATTTCTTGTTTTCTTTTATCCCTCGTGTTTATACTTTAGGCAATGCCTAGATAGAGTGACCTGCTCACAACAGACATATAGTAGTTATTGAATTACAACCATCAATAGTGCTACCTTTGTGCAAATCACAAGAACAAAATAAGCAAACACCAAGTCATGAGATGCAGGAGCACACGGGTTCCCTTTTAGCAACTCATAAAACACACTCTTTACCTTTTCCCCAAGATGCCGTATGTCCAGGGCTATCAAATTCTGGCAGGACGCGAATCCCTCGGAATCGGGCATATTCAATCACTGTACGGACATCGTTTGGTGTATACACGTGAGACAAAGAATAGCTTCCCTGCAAAAGTCATATTTATTAAAATTAAAATGTATGAGCTGCTTATGGTTCTGTTTGTACTTTGGTATCTGCCAACAGACTTTTCAGGTATCATGAAGTATTAATGTCTTATGTGATGTTGGATGACTCATTTAAATTATCTGTTTACTGTATCTTATCAGTAAGCTCTCAGCACACTTTGGGTTAATTCCAGATTTACTGACAGAACTATCTATCGACAGAACCAGTACCTTGTTTTAGCAATGTTTACCATCACGCTATTTCAACCTCATGTGACCGTATGAAAAAACAGAAATAAAAGGTTCTACTCCAAAGTGAAAATTCTGAATATATTGCCCTTGTCAGTTTTAGAATCAAAATTCACACATTATTACAAAACATAGCTGTTGGTGTTCAAGATCACTTTAATTACTGCCAGCAGTAAAAATTCCCCTTGAGATGCCCTGATTTTTTTTTTTAATTAAATTTTACCTTTGGTCCTGTTTTATGTTCTTGAAAAATTAGAACTCAGTATCAGTGGAAAATAAAGGTCCATTAAAAATGTTACTATGGCACATCTCTCAAGGTATAAATATATAAATATAAAGAAATGCTCAACTCCTTAAAAAGTAGTCTTGCCTTCCCCAATCCCAATAACAAATTTGTAATGAATCAAGACCTGATCCCAGTTTATAGTAAATACAGGGTACAGAAGAACATATTGACACTGGACAGGCAATCAACAAAACCCAGATTGTGGAAAACTACAGGACAAATTGAGCTTCGTTTCCTCAATGAAAATAATAAAAGAAAAATAAAAAGACATGGTCAGGGATGGGCACCCATAGAACAGATATGTTAACTGACCACAGTGTATGGAGTTTATTTGCATCCCACTGCAAATAAAAAAAATTTTTTTTAAAGAAAAATCCACTTGGGCATACAGAAATAATGATTGGCTATCTGGATTATTGCTAATTTTTTATCTGTGATAAGGAGTTATTTTTAAACAGGCCTTTTTACCAATAAGAGGTGATGTCTGAGATTACCTTCAAAATAATGGTGGAGGGGATATAGGTGTTGTAGGATTGGCCATTACTTTATTGAAGCTGAGCGATGAGGAAGTGGGAATTCATTAAATCCTACTTCTGTATATGTTTGGAGCTTTCCATATTAAAAGCAAACAACAACAGGAGTGCTGCTAGGATTTCAATCCAAACCACATCAAAACTTTAAGGAAGGCTTTGGAATTGTGAACAGAGGACTGACTCAGGGTCTTGGCTCTGCCCCTTTGTAAGTATAGCTCTGCATGAGGCACGCAGCTTCTCCTGCTGCCAGTGGCTAGCTCTGCAGCACAGGGCTCAGTGAGGCAGCAGGAAGGCTGGCGCCCCGCGCCACTGCTCCACAACTCAGTCAGCTTGAACACTGCTAACACCATTATTTTCTGCGAAGGAGCCATTATCTCTTAAGATTCCCTACTTCATACAGTTTTTTTAGAGAGAAAAGAAGTTGTCATTTATAGAATTCAGAACATTTCTGTTCAAAACACTTATACAGTTGGGCTACTTGATAAATATAATTATTTAACTTTATGTTAATCACAAAAGCTTCAGGTCTCCTACATCCATTAAGCTTTTAAATTTGTATTTCTATAGCCCCATAAATGTTTACATTTATGATAACAATTACAAAAGCAGACCAGTTTTGTGGACCTAAAATGCTCAGCAATAGCGTACTAAAAATTTAAAACCATGAATATCTAACTTTTACACTTAAATTATATTCATAATAAGAAACATTTAAGCTACAAACTTCTAAGGAAACCATACCAAAAATTTTTGTACACCAACAACAACAACATGAATTACTCACTTTATTGCTTAATTCAGGAAAGGTGATGCTCTGATACGGGAAAGACTGGTCATCCACTATGTGCCAGTGAAGAACATTGAACTTATTAAAGGCCATGGCATCCTGCAAGCAAACAGGTTGAAAATTTATACACCTTAAAACCACAATGAGATTATCAACTCATACCTGTCAGAATGGCTATCATCAAAAAGAACACAAGAAATGTCCGTGGGAATGTGGAGAAAAGGGAGCCCTCATAAAGTCTTGGTGGGAATGTACATTGGTACAGACAACAGTTTGGACGTTTCTCGAAAGACTAAAAATAAAACTTACCATATGACCCAGCAATTCCACCTCTTGGTAAACATACCCAAAAAACAAAAAAAAATTAATCTGAAAAGATACATGCACCCCAGTGTTCACAGCCACATTATTTACAATTGCCAAGATACAGAAGCAACCTACGTGTTCATTAACAGATGAACAGATCGAGATGTAGTGGATGTAGTGTATATACACAGTGTAGTGGATATACATTTCTCTATACATAATGGGATTCTACTCTGCAATAAAAAAGAATGAAATTTTGCTATCTACGAGATGGATGGACTTGGAGGACATTATACCAAGTAAAGTAAGTCATACAGAGAAAGATCAAAACTGATAGCACTAATATGTGGACTCTAAAACATACAACAAACTAGTGACTATAATAAAAAAAAAAAAAGCAGACTCAGAAAGAACAAACCCAGTGGGGAGAGGAAAGTGAAAAATAATTACATACCACAGATATACATTCCAATTTATTAATACTTACTATATTCAGGATTGTTCCCAATGTGTCTGTTTCCTTTTAAAATTTCCTTTTCAACAAGGGAAGGATGTGAAGAAGTATAAATTTCTTTTCATTTTTCAAAAAGCCTATATATAATTCATATCATAAATTAAAACTTTAACTTTGCCCTATTGGAAGAGAGCCAGCTCATGAATTCCCAGTAGCTCCTGGCTACCACTACTGTGGTGTTTGGGAACAGAGCAGAGGAAAAATGGGATTTACAATTGCCACAATTCTGAGATTTTAGTGCCAACTCTTTCTTACAAATGAAAGAAATTCAGTACACACAAAGCACAAACCTAATTAACATTCTCAGAAATTCGGGGGACACTGACTGATTTTATGTATACTCTGGAGGAATAAACAATATAATATGTATATAAAATATAAAAGATGATATGAAGAAAATGGAAAATAAGTGGAGAGACTTTCCCTATCAGAGAATCAAAACATATAGCCTCCCTAAAGATGTGGCAAGATGGTGGAGCAGGAAGACCCTCTTACTCACCTCCTGCCATAAACACAGCAAAATTACAACTACTAAGAGCAATTATTGATGAGAAGGACCTGAAGACTAGCAGAAAAGATGTCTTCAGAACTCAAGATATAAAGATGGAAACACAAGGAGACAAGTAGGTGGGTCAAGACCCACAGTCCTGGGTAGATGACCCACAGATGGAAGGCTATCACAGTTGCAGAGGTTCTCCCCAAAGAGGTGAGGAATCTGAGCCCATATCAGGCTCTGCAGACCAGGGGGTCCAACACTGGGGCAGTTAGCCCCCAAAAACATCTAGCATTGAAGGCCAGCAGGACTTGAATACGGGAGAGCTGAAGGGCTACTAAGACAGATTGTGCTTTTCAAATTTCACAGACTCTTAGTCCCAAGGCAGAGGAAGTAATTTTTAAGAAGTCTGGCTCAGAACCACTTGCTGATGTTAGCCTCCCAGAGAGGCAGGAGATTACTGGGAATCCCCTTGGGAACAAAAGCACTAGAGGGAGCCATCTGGGGAGCTTGCTGACACTGGTGATGTCAAGTGCTATTTTAGAGTCCTCACTCTAGACTGTCAGACCAGAGACTCAACTGCCCATCAACAGGCCAGCGCCAGTCCCGGAAGCCAGTCCCACAGGCAGCTGCCCCAGGGCCCAGCTCTGCCCACCCATGGAGCAGCAGCCCCCACAGGAGACAGGGCCTGTTATATAGGAACCTTATGGTAACTACAAACCAAAAACCTATTAATAGGTACACACACAAAGAAAGGAATCCAGACATAACACTAAAGACAGCCATCACATGGCAAGGGAAGAGAGCAAGAGAAGATAAAAGGAACAAAAGAGAACTACGGAAACAACCCCAAACAATTAACAAAATGACAGTACGTATATATCCATCAATGATAACTTTAAATGTAAATAGACTAAGTTCTCCAATCAGAATAGAGTGGACTCAGCCATAAAAAAAATGAAATCTTGCCATTGTGACAACATGGGTAACTCTAGAGGATATTATGTTAAACACATCAGAGATAACATCAGAGAAAGACAAATACCAAGGATCTCTATCTGTGAAACCTAAAAAGCAAAATGAAACAAAAACAGACTCAAATACAGAGAATGGTTGCCAGGAGGGTAAGGGGGTGGGTGAAAATAGATGAAGAGGATTATGAGGAACAAACCTCCAGCTACGCAATAAATAAGCCCTGGGAATGTAATAATATTGTAGTAACTATATGGGGATAGATGGATACCAGACTTAACCTGGTGGTCATTTCATAATGTATGCCAGTGTCAAACCATGATTTAGTATACCTGGAAGTCATAGAATATTGTATGTCAACTATGTTCAATAGAAAGGAACCATATGTTAATTCATTCTTCAAGTCTAAAATGAGATAAATGGGACATAAAAATTTATGTCAGTCTTAGATCTCTTCAAGAAAATTAGAGATACCAAGGGAACATTTCATGCAAAGATGGGCTCGATAAATGACAGAAATGGTATGGACCTAACAGAAGCAGAAGATATTAAGAAGAGGTGGCAGGAATACACGGAAGAACTGTACAAAAAAGATCTTCATGACCCAGATAATCATGATGATGTGATCACTAATCTAGAGCCAGACATCTTGGAATGTGAAGTCAAGTGGGCCTTAGAAGGTATCACTATGAACAAAGCTAGTGGAGGTGATGGAATTCCAGTTGAGCTGTTTCAAATCCTGAAAGATGAGGCTGTGAAAGTGCTGCACTCAATATGCCAGCAAGTTTGGAAAACTCAGCAGTGGCCACAGGACTGGAAAAGGTCAGTTTTCATTCCAATTCCAAAGAAAGGCAATGCAAAAGAATGCTCAAACTACCACACAATTGCACTCATCTCACATGCTAGTAAAGTAATGCTCAAAATTCTCCAAGCCAGGCTTCGGCAATACGTGAACCATGAACTCCCTGATGTTCAAGCTGGTTTTAGAAAAGGCAGAGGAACCAGAGATCAAATTGCCAACATCCACTGGATCATGGAAAAAGCAAGAGACTTCCAGAAAAACATCTATTTCTGCTTTATTGACTATGCCAAAGCCTTTGACTGTGTGGATCACAAGAAAGTGTGGAAAATTCTGAAAGAGATGGGAATACCAGACCACCTAACCTGCCTCTTGAGAAATCTGTATGCAGGTCAGGAAGCAACAGTTAGAACTGGACATGGAACGACAGACTGGTTCCAAATAGGAAAAGGTGTACGTCAAGGCTGTATATTGTCACCCTGCTTATTTAACTTCTATGCAGAGTACATCATGAGAAATGCAGGACTGGAAGAAACACAAGCTGGAATCAAGATTGCTGGGAGAAATATCAATAATCTCAGATATGTAGATGACACCACCCTTATGGCAGAAAGTGAAGAGGAGCTAAAAAGCCTCTTGATGAAAGTGAAAGAGGAGAGCGAAAAAGTTGGCTTAAAGCTCAACATTCAGAAAACGAAGATCATGGCATCCTGTCCCATCACTTCATGGGAAATAGTTGGGGAAACAGTAGAAACAGTGTCAGACTTTATTTTTTTGGGCTCCAAAATCACTGCAGATGGTGACTGCAGCCATGAAATTCAAAGACGCTTACTCCTTGGAAGAAAAGTTATGACCAACCTAGATAGCATATTCAAAAGCAGAGACATTACTTTGCTGACTAAGGTCCGTCTAGTCAAGGCTATGGTTTTTCCTGTGGTCATGTATGGATGTGAGAGTTGGACTGTGAAGAAGGCTGAGCACTGAAGAATTGATGCTTTTGAACTGTGGTGTTGGAGAAGACTCTTGAGAGTCCCTTGGACTGCAAGGAGATCCAACCAGTCCATTCTGAAGGAGATCAACCCTGGGATTTCTTTGGAAGGAATGATGCTAAAGCTGAAGCTCCAGTACTCTGGCCACCTCATGTGAAGAGTTGACTCATTGGAAAAGACTCTGATGTTGGGAGAGACTGGGGGCAGGAGGAGAAGGGGACGACAGAGGATGAGATGGCTGGATGGCATCACTGACTCGATGGACGTGAGTCTGAGTGAACTCCGGGAGTTGGTGATGAACAGGGAGGCCTGGCGTGCTGCAATTCATGGGGTCACAAACAGTCTTACACGACTGAGCGACTGAACTGAACTGAACTGAACTGATTTTATGTATATCTATGTTCAAACTTTTTATTTACGCTAAGCCTGTGTTTCTTTCATTAAAAATTACAATTACATCTTTTGAAGAAAAAATCAAGGTTTTAATAGAAATGTAAAAATAACTTTTTTATAACATGCTATGTTCATAAATGATTCCGTGAAGGTACAGGAAAACTTCCTGACCCTCCTAAACTGACAGTGATGGGAGGGATGAACCAATAAAAAGTCAGTAAGAGAAGAGTTACGTCAACTTTGCTTCCCAGCTCCCAACACCTGAGGTTCCATATTTCTTTGGGACATTTTCTTAGTTATAAGCTGCTCTCAGATTCCTTTCTAGGCCACTGAAAAAACAGTAAATGGAAGTCACAAAATTAATGGTCAGTAACTGGAGATACTGGAGAAGGAAATAGCAACCCACTCCAGTATTCCTGCCTGGGAAATCCCATGGACAGAGGAGCCTGGTGGGCTACAGTCCATGGGGTCACAAGAGTCGGATGGAGTAACTCAACAGAACAGCAGCAGCAACTAGAGGTAATGTATTCCTCGTGAAAAGTCTCGACCCATGATTATTTGACAATTGAGATTTACATAGAGGGCCAATAGGCAGCATTAAAATAAAACTGAGTGTTTTTCTTAACAATGCTGACTGAATACTGGGTTAGCCTCTCTCCCACCTCAATGAAAACAAGAGGGTGATTCCCTAGGGGAGCCCCCACTTTTCTGCAGAGGAAATACATTTCTCAGGGAAGGGAGGGAAGAAAGTCCACTGCTTATACTTAGTATAGGGAAATATATTAGTATATGAAAATGAATCCCTTGTTCCAGCCAGCACAACAGCATAGTGACCAACATAAAGTAACAACGTAAAAGAACACTTCCTCAGAACAGACAATGGATGAACATAATTACCTACCAGAGTTTTCAAAACAGTCTTAACAGGCAGAAAGTGCCTAGATGTATCGATTAAAATTCCTCTATGAGGAAACCTGGGAGAATCTACAATGTTGGATTCATTGGCAGTGAACTAAAAGACAAAAGAAAACTTATTTATTTTTAGAATTTTCTCCAGTTCAGTGATGATTACAGCTGTCTATGCAAGTATGGGATAAGAAATTAATTTAAAACCAAACAAAGTGTAAAAATTACATTTACCATCTAAGAGACACACTTGAGAAGAAACATTCAAGAAGCAAAAAAATAGCTAAAAAGTTTACATTTTTCTTATAGAATGTTTTATTATGTCTACCCAATAACGTTAGTAACATATAGTAATCATACTTACAGTCCCAGAAGAATCTTGATGAATCAACTGGCTAAAGGTCTCTAAACCTGAGGAAAATAAAATTTATAATTTATTGCATTAATTTATAAAGGAAACAATAAAAGACATATTATCCAAACATAGAACCATAACCAAGAAAGGCAAATAAAATTAAATATGTTATACTCTGTAACATACTCTCTAAAATCAAGGCTCAATTTTTAAAAATCCCTGTTGCTATCAAATAAAAATGTTTTACTTAATTGTGCCCATGCCGTTGTTTCTGTTGTAATGATAAACACAAAAATATAGTGTTTTAAGAAAACAAAATTCCAGTTCCTTAATAAATTTATAGCATTATAAGAAAGAATTTTTATAATGCAATATTATAGGCACTTTAGAAGGTACCTAAATTTAACAGAGGGCAAAGAGGCTCAGAAAACACCATGAAACTATAAAGGCCCAACTTACAGTGTTTTATTTATAACAGCAGAGACTCTTGTTTATGCATGTGGACTGTTCCCTATATTATAGGCCAATTCCTCTATCTAGCCTCACTTTACCAAAATTCATGGTTCTAGCTGACAACTATATTGCCAAGGAAAATTTTACCCTAAGAACACAGGGATACTTCAGTTTCTTGCATTTCACAGATAACTGTGTTTTCTACCAATCAAAGGTTTGAAGCAACCTTGCATTGTCAGACGATGATCAGTATTTGTTTCCAATTAAGTATTTTTTAAATGGGGGAGGAAACAGCAACCCACTCCATTCTTCTTGCCGGGGAAATCCCATGGACAGAGGGGCCTCGTAGGCTATAGTCCATGGGGTCACAAAGGGTCGGACACGACTTAATGACTAAACAATGCAACATTTTAAAATTAAGGTATGTACCTATTTTTAAGACATAATGCGATTGCCCTGTACTGTTGAAAAACTACAGTATAGTGTAAGCATAACTTTTATATGCACTGGGAAACCAAAATATTTGTGTGACTCCCTTTATTGAGTTAGTCACTTTACTGCAGTGCTCTAGAACCAAACCCACTATCTCTCCAAGGCTTCCCTGTAGGACAAACTCAAATAACAGAGAAGATGTGATAACATACTACAAAAACACGAAAGATCATAAGAGACTACTATGACCAATTATATGCCAACAAATTTGACAACTTAGAAGAAATGAATAAACTCCCAGAGAGAAAACCTACCAAGATTGAATTACGAAGAAACAGAATCTGAGACTCATTACTAGTAAGGAGATGGTAACAATAATAAAACATGTCCAACAAACAAAGGCCAGGACCGGAAGGCTTCACTAGTGAATTCTACTAGAAATTTTAAAAAGAATTAATTACTAGGATATGTCACCAAAAGCAAAAGAAATAAAAGCAAAAATTAAAAAATGGGATGACACCAAAGTAAAAGCTTCTTCACATCAAAGGAAATCAACAAAAAGGCAATCTACCAAAGGGGAGAAGATACTTGCAAATTACGTATCTATTAAGGGGTTAATCTATAAAGAACTCGCACAACTCAATAGCAGAAAACAGTCCAATTAAAAAATGGGTAGAAGATTGTGAACAGGTATATTTTTCAAGGAAGACACAAAAATAGCCAACAGGTACATGAGAAGGTGCTCAACATCATTAAGCATCAGTTCAGTTCAGTTGCCTAGTCATGTCCGACTCTTTGCGACCCCATATACTATAGCAGGCCAGGCCTCCCTGTCCATCCGCAATTCCTGGAGCTTACTCAAACTCATATCCATTGAGTCAGTGATGCCATCCAACCATCTCACCCTCTGTCATCCCCTTTTCCTCCTGCTTTCAACCATTCCCAGCATCAGGGTCTTTTCAAATGAGTCAGTTGTTCACATCAGATGGCCTAAGTATTGGCATTTCAGCTTCAGAATCAGTCATTCCAATGAATATTCAGGACTGATTTCCTTTAGGATGGACTGGTTGGATCTCCCTGCAGTCCAAGGGACTCTCAAGCGTCTTCTCCAACACCACAGTTCAAAAGCAGCAATTCTTCAGCACTCAGTTTTCTTTATAGTCTAACTCTCACATCCATACATGACTACTAGAAAAACCAAAGCTTTGACTACACAAACCTTTGTTGACAAAGCAATGTCTCTGGTTTTTGATTTGCTGTCCAGGTTGGTCATAACTTTAACTATTAACCATCAGGGAAAGGCAAATCAAAACCAGTGACCTATCACCTCACGCTTGTTAGAATGGCCATGATCAAAAGCACAAGAAATAACAAGTGTTGGTGAGGATATGCAGTAAAAGGATCCTTTATGTACTGTTCCTGGGAATATAAACGGGTGAAGCCACTATATAGCTACCACATGATCCAGCAATTCCACGTCTGGGTATTTATCCAAAGAAAACAAAAACACTAAGTCCCTCCACCCTAAATATATGTACCTCTGTGTTCAATGCAGCATTAACTACAATAGCCAAGATATGGAAACAACCTATCCATCAAAGGATGAATGGATAAAGATGCGGTGTGCATATGTATGCAATGGAATACTATTCAGCCACAGAAAGAAGGAAATCTTGCTGTTTGTGACAATATGGATGGAACTTAAGGCCATTATACTAAATGAAATAAGACAGAGAAAGACAAACACTACATGATCTCAATTAGATGTGGAATCTGAAAAAACAAAAACCAAGCTCATAAACACAAAAATTAGATTGGTAGTGACTAGGGGCAGGGGTAGGGGGTGGGCAAAATGGGTGAAGGGGATCAAAAAGTACAATCTTTCATATATACGTAAGTCCTAGAGATGAGAGGTACAGCATAGTGACTGTAATTAATAAATATTGTGCTATCTATTTGCAAGTTGCTAAAAGGAGTAAATCTCAGAAGTTCTCATCATAAGAAAAACAATTATTTTCTAACTATGTGTGGTGACGGATGCTAACTAAACTTACTGTGGTGATCATTTGCATTATATACAAATAACAAATCATTATGTTGTAAAACTGAACCTAATATAATTTTATGTCAATTATACCTCAAAAAAATTAGAGAAGAATAAAAAGTTCAAAGTTGCTTTGGCTATGCCTCCCCCCTACCCCCAAATACAGAATAACTTTGGAATTTTCTGTTAAGTGGCAGTACACTCAAATATCATTTATGACACATTTGTTACTTTCAAAGTCTGACAGTAAGTGGAAAATAAGGACTTCCTGGACTAGATTCACAATATGCTCTCAAAAGTTCTTATGTGGATCAGGACAGAGATCAATAAAGCTGATTTCCCTAACGGGCCCCAGACAAGACAGGCAGACCAGACTGGTAAAAGTTTAACATCACATCCCATTATATGTAAATAATCTAGATGACAATATCTGTAGTTACATTTGTGATAAGTATCTATAGCTATTTTCACATCATTATTTTGAATAAGATCACAATCATACCATTATTACTATGACTATAAAACATATCATTAACAATCATTACTTTATTCTAAATAACATTCAACCTGAGTCAAATCCAAAGTCTTCTCTCATTTTAACTACTATAACTTTGACTAGCTAGCTCACATTAGAGAAAATTATTCTTCTCCTTTTTCAAAACCATACTAATTTGGAAGCCAGTAAAACAAAATCTTATCCTCTTAAAAGAAGAGGTCAAAGCAGCTTTCGAACAGCAAAAGTAAATGTCCCAATGCCTGAACTTTGAAGTTCAGACTGAAAGTCACAGGAAAAGATTTTAATGTTCTTCTCTCCTCACTGCCTCCAATCACTCTCAAGTATATTTTTATCTTTTCACAGCATTCCTTTAAACTTTGTTATATTTCTAAATCCACGGGAATTTAAAATGGGGGAAGGGTTCTCTTCTTTTCTAGGTCATCATGGTGTGTGTGGTTGACTCTGTTCCTGAACTCTTCTTGAGAGTCCCACGATAAAATCATTCCTGGCCAAGAAACAGAATCGTCCAATTCCCCAGTGGATTCAGATGAAAATGGATAATGAGATCAAGTACAACTCCACTCCTGAAAGGAGACACTGGAGAAGAACCAAGCTGAGTTGACAGGGACTCTCCATGCCATGGCACAGGCGTTTATGCTGCTCTGAGGTCATGAGCATCTTAGCATATCAAGCAGAAAACACCACCACACATGGAGAGCTGGACTTGTTTTATTGGATAATTATTTTCCTCTTTGTTTTTCTGCTTCTGCACTAATAGACTGGTACAGGAAAAGAAAAGGCAAAATGATAGGATACCAAAAGAGGAACTCCCCAGATCATTAGGTGCCCCATATGCTACTGGAGATCAGTGGAGAAATAACTCCAGAAAGAATGAAGGGATGGAGCCAAAGCAAAAACAATACCCAGCTGTGGATGTGGCTGGTGATAGAAGCAAGGTCCGATGCTGTAAAGAGCAATATTGCACAGGAACCTGGAATGTCAGGTCCATGAATCAAGGCAAATTGGAAGTGGTCAAACAAGAGATGGCAAGGGTGAACGTCGGTATTCTAGGAATCAGTGAACTAAAATGGACTGGAATGGGTGAATTTAACTCAGATGACCATTAATCTACTACTGCGGGCAGGAATCCCTCAGAAGAAATGGAGTAGCCATCATGGTCAACAAAAGAGTCTGAAATGCAGTACTTGGATGCAATCTCAAAAACGACAGAACGATCTCTGTTCGTCTCCAAGGCAAACCATTCAATATCACAGTTATTCAAGTCTATGCCCCAACCAGTAACGCTGAAGAAACTGAAGTTGAACGGTTTTATGAAGACCTACAAGACCTTTTAGAACTAACGCCCAAAAAATATGTCCTTTTCATTATAGGGGACTGGAATGCAAAAGTAGGAAGTCAAGAAACACCTAGAGTAACAGGCAAATTTGGCCTTGGAATGAGGAATGAAACAGGGCAAAGACTAATAGAGTTTTGCCAAGAAAATGCATTGATCATAGCAAACACCCTCTTCCAACAACACAAGAGAAGACTCTACACATGGACATCACCAGATGGTCAACACTGAAATCAGATTGATTATATTCTTTGCAGCCAAAGATGCAGAAGCTCTATACAGTCAGCAAAAACAAGACCAGGAGCTGACTGTGGCTCAGATCATGAACTCCTTATTACCAAATTCAGACTCAAATTGAAGAAAATAGGGAAAACCGCTAGACCATTCAGGTATGACCTAACTCAAATCCCTTATGATTATACAGTGGAAGTGAGAAATAGATTTGAGGGACTAGATCTGATAGATAGAGTGCCTGATGAACTATGGAATGAGGTTCGTGACATTGTACAGGAGACAGCGATCAAGACCATCCCCATAGAAAAGAAAGGCAAAAAAGCAAAATGGCTGTCTGCAGAGGCCTTACAAATAGCTGTGAAAAGAAGAGAGACGAAAAGCAAAAGAGAAAAGGAAAGATATAAGCATCTGAATGCAGAGTTCCAAAGAAGAGCAAGAAGAGATAAGAAAGCCTTCTTCAGCAATCAATGCAAAGAAATAGAGGAAAACAACAGAATGGGAAAGACTAGAGATCTCTTCAAGAAAATTAGAGATACCAAGGGAATATTTCATGCAAAGATGGGCTCGATAAACGACAGAAATGGTATGGACCTAACAGAAGCAGAAGATATTAAGAAGAGGTGGCAAGAATACACAGAAGAACTGTACAAAAAAGATCTTCACGACCCAGATAATCATGATGATGTGATCACTCATCTAGAGCCAGACATTTGGAATGTGAAGTCAAGTGGGCCTTAGAAAGCATCACTACGAACAAAGCTAGTGGAGGTGATGGAATTCCAGTTGAGCTGTTTCAAATCCTGAAAGATGAGGCTGTGAAAGTGCTGTACTCAATATGCCAGCAAGTTTGGAAAACTCAGCAGTGGCCACAGGACTGGAAAAGGTCAGTTTTCATTCCAATTCCAAAGAAAGGCAATGCAAAAGAATGCTCAAACTACCACACAATTGCACTCATCTCATATGCTAGTAAAGTAATGCTCAAAATTCTCCAAGCCAGGCTTCAGCAATATGTGAACCGTGAACTCCCTGATGTTCAAGCTGGTTTTAGAAAAGGCAGAGGAACCAGAGATCAAATTGCCAACATCCACTGGATCATGGAAAAAGCAAGAGAGTTCCAGAAAAACATCTATTTCTGCTTTATTGACTATGCCAAAGCCTTTGACTGTGTGGATCACAAGAAACTGTGGAAAATTCTGAAAGAGATGGGAATACCAGACCACCTAACCTGCCTCTTGAAAAATCTGTATGCAGGTCAGGAAGCAACAGTTAGAACTGGACATGGAATGACAGACTGGTTCCAAATAGGAAAAGGAGTATGTCAAGGCTGTATATTGTCACCCTGCTTATTTAACTTCTGTGCAGAGTACATCATGAGAAACGCTGGACTGGAAGAAACACAAGCTGGAATCAAGATTGCCAGAAGAAATATCAATAACCTCAGATATGCAGATGACACCGCCCTTATGGCAGAAAGTGAAGAGGAGCTAAAAAGCCTCTTGATGAAAGTGAAAGGAGAGTGAAAAAGTTGGCTTAAAGTTCAACATTCAGAAAACGAAGATCATGGCATCCGGGCCCATCACTTCATGGGAAATAGATGGGGAAACAGTAGAAACAGTGTCAGACTTTATTTTTGGGGGGCTCCAAAAGCACTGCAGATGGTGACTGCAGCCGTGAAATTAAAAGACACTTACTCCTTGGAAGGAAAGTTATGACCAACCTAGACAGCATATTCAAAAGCAGAGACATTACTTTGCCGACTAAGGTCCGTCTAGTCAAGGCTATGGTTTTTCCTGTGGTCATGTATGGATGTGAGAGTTGGACTGTGAAGAAGGCTGAGCACTGAAGAATTGATGCTTTTGAACTGTGGTGTTGGAGAAGACTCTTGAAGGTCCCTTGGACTGCAAGGAGATCCAACCAGTCCATTCTGAAGGAGATCAACCCTGGGATTTCTTTGGAAGGAATGATACTAAAGCTGAAACTCCAGTACTTTGGCCACCTCATGTGAAGAGTTGACTCATTGGAAAAGACTCTGATGCTGGGAGGGATTGGGGGCAGGAGGAGAAGGGGACGACAGAGGATGAGATGGCTGGATGGCATCACTGACTCGATGGACGTGAGTCTGAGTGAACTCCAGGAGATGGTGATGGACAGGGAGGCCTGGCGTGCTGCGATTCCTGGGGTCACAAAGAGTCGGACACGACTGGGCAACTGAACTGAACTGAACTGTTGTTTGAATAAATAAATCAAATGCAGAAAGGACATGCTTGCTCTTGAAGGTGGCAAGAGGGGATGCATGATAAAACAAAACCTAACTGGAACAGATCAGGGCCATTTATGACTCCATGAATATTACAGCTCAAGAACATCAAGGAATCGCAGCACTATGAATGCAATAACCTTCAAACATTTGTAGAAGGTCCAGTGATCTTTCATTAAGTGGTATATATAAATGATCTTTCTTTAAGTGGCATATACAGTACTTGATGGAAATTGTTTTGGAAATACCCAACAAATCTATAAAGGGCCCAAGGAAGCAAAGTTTTGCTATTAATATGCTTGATTTCCCAAAGTGGCAACTGAAACTATTTCCTTACTAGAAAATAACAATGAAACTACATAGAACTTACCTCGTAATACTCCCCAAACTCTGTTGGCAGTGAGCGTAGCCACTGGTCCTTTCACAAGTAAATTATCTGTATTGGAAAAAAGAAAAAAATGTTTCTTGTATGGTGACAGATGGTAACATTTTACATTAGATACAAGTATCAAATCATTATGTTGTAAACCTGAAACGAATATAATGTTATGTCAATTATACCTCAAAAAACCAGGAAAGAATAAAACGTTCTCTGCTTCATCATCACCCTCCACAGCCCCCACCGCTCAGGGTGGCGTGTGACAGCTGGTGACACCCAGGGAAAACACATCTGTCCACAGCTAGTCATCAGGGGACAGTCTTCTGACAAGGTAGCCTTTCCATCAGAAGAACAGAGTCACAAGTTAGGCTTATGTGTAAAAATGGACAGAAAGACTGAATCACGATGTGTAAGGGGAATGAACACGGTGTCCTAACGTAATCACACTTCAAAAACAAGCAAGCTCACAGAAACAGAGATAAGACTCTTGGTTACCAGAGGCGGGTGGTGACTGGACAAAGGCAGGCAAAAGGTACTAACTTCTGGTTATAAGATAAATAAGTACAAGGGACATAATGTACAACATGATGAACACAGTTAGCACGGCTGTATGCTATACATGAAAGTTGTTCAAAGAGTAAATCATAAGAGTTCTCATCGAGAAAAAAATGTTTTTCTCTAATTTTGTATCTGTATGAGATGGGTGTTCACTAATTTCCTGTGATAATCATTTCACGGGTATGTAAGTCAGATCATTATACTCTACACCTAGACTTACATGGTGCTGTCTGTCAGTTATGCCTCAATTAAACTGGAAGAAAAAAAAATGTCTGCTGTTAATCCCTCAATGATACACAGTACATTTCGCAAAACATATCATTGCTATTTCTGGGTCATTATTTCTCCTGAGCTCCAAACCTGTTTCTCCAGCTGACTTCTGTATATCCTCACTTAAAAGTCCCGTGAAAAGTGAAAGTTGCTCAGTCCTGTCCGACTCTTTGCGACCCCATGGAGTTCTCAGTCCATGGAATTCTGCAGGCCAGAATACTGGAGTGGGCAGCCTTTCCTGTCTCCAGGGGATCTTCCCAACCCAGGGATCGAACCCAGGTCTCCCACATTTCTTGGGGCTTCTTTACCGCCTAAGTCACATGGGAAGCCCAAGAATACTGGAGTGGGTAGCCTACCCCTTCTCCAGGGGATCTTCCTGACCCAGGAATCAAGCCAGGGTCTCCTGCACTGCAGGCGAATCCTTTACCAGCTCAGCTACCAGGGAAGCCCCAGAAATCCCGTAGGTTCTTCCTTAAACTCCACAAGCCCCAGACTGTACTCTTCCTCTTCCCACTTGCTGGGCTCTGGACTCATTCTCTCCTGACTCCAGCCAGACAAGGAGCTCAAATCAGGAACCTGAGTGTCATCTCCATGATTCCTCATTCTCCCTTACTGGAGAGTTCTCTCCCGCTACCCCTCTACAGAGCAGGGTCTTACTTAAGCTAAGAATTTAAGTCAAAAGGGCAAACTCCTCAGTGCCCCTCATTTCTTGATGAAGCCTCTGGTATCAGTCCTGCACCCTGTAAGACCAGAGTTTTCTCTACTCTGGCCATTCTCTCCCTGTGCCCCCTACTTGCCCTGTACCTAATACCCCTAACATTGTCCTGAATCTTCCTTAACACTCACTTGCTGGGACCTTGCCAGTGGTCCAGAATCTGCCTTCTAACGCAGGGCATAGGAGTTCAATCTTTGGTTGGAGAACTAAGATCCCACATGCCGAGGTGCAAGTGAGTGCACACGGTGCAACTAGAGGTTGCCCCAACAGTCATTTCAGTGGTTAGAGAGCTTTCTCCTGGAGTCATCCACAGATAGTGTAAAGCACAGAAAGCACAGAGGTTGAAAGCTAAAGGGATGTGACAAGGAAGACTCTGCCAGAGCAAAGACACTCGAGGGCTGCAGGTTCATGATTTATCATGGTATCTCTGCTTCATCATCACCCTGCACCACCATCACCCAGGGTGTTGCAGAACAGTTGGCTACACATAGGGAAAACAGCTCTATCAACAGCCAACAATCAGGTGAGAATCTTCTGACAAGGAAGCCTTTCCATCAGACGAACAGTCGAGAGGTAGCTAAAGGCCAGGCTAAGAACGGTATTGCTGTTATGACCACAGTCGAATCACGATTCCCCCCCTCTATTAAATCCTTAGTTTAAGCTCCCTAAATAGAACTCACAATTTCACTGGTCACGGTTTAAAAGCCAGCTTTTGCCACATTCCAGTTCTGAGATCTCCTGGAATCAGTCAGCACAAAGACTTATCTAAGACCATTAACATGTGGCATATCAGTTCAGTTCAGTCGCTCTGTCGTGTCTGACTCTTTGCGACCCCATGAATCACAGCACGCCAGGCCTCCCTGTTCATCACCATCTCCCAGAGTTCACTCAGACTCATGTCCATCAAGTCCGTGATGCCATCCAGCCATCTCATCCTCTGTAGGCCCCTTCTCCTCCTGCCCCCAATCCCTCCCAGCATCAGAGTCTTTTCCAATGAGTCAACTCTTCGCATGAGGTGGCCAGAGTACTGGAGTTTCAGCTTTAGCATCATTCCCTCCAAAGAAATCCCAGGGTTGATCTCCTTCAGAATGGACTGGTTGAATCTCCTTGCAGTCCAAGGGACCTTCAAGAGTCTTCTCCAACACCACAGTTCAAAAGCATCAATTCTTCGGCACTCAGCCTTCTTAACAGTCCAACTCTCACATCTGTACATGACCACAGGAAAAACCATAGCCTTGACTAGACGGACCTTAGTCGGCAAAGTAATGTCTCTGCTTTTGAATATGCTATCTAGGTTGGTCATAACTTTTCTTCCAAGAAGTAAGTGTCTTTTAATTTCACGGCTGAAGTCACCATCTGTGGTGATTTTGGAGCCCCAAAAAATAAAGTCTGAGACTGTTTCTACTGTTTCCCCATCTATTTCCCATGAAGTGATGGGACCGGATGCCATGATCTTCATTTTCTGAATGTTGAGCTTTAAGCCAACTTTTTCACTCTCCTCTTTCACTTGGGTCAAGAGGCTTTTTAGCTCTTCTTCACTTGTGGTGTCATCTGCATATCTGAGGTTATTGATATTTCTCCCGGCAATCTTGATTCCAGCTTGTGTTTCTTCCAGTCCAGCGTTTCTCATGATGTACTCTGCATAGAAGTTAAATAAGCAGGGTGACAATATACAGCCTTGACGTACACCTTTTCCTATTTGGAACCAGTCTGTTGTTCCATGTCCAGTTCTAACTGTTGCTTCCTGACCTGCATACAGATTTCTCAAGAGGCAGGTTAGGTGGTCTGGTATTCCCATCTCTTTCAGAATTTTCCACACTTTCTTGTGATCCACACAGTCAAAGGCTTTGGCATAGTCAATAAAGCAGAAATAGATGTTTTTCTGGAAGTCTCTTGCTTTTTCCATGATCCAGTGGATGTTGACAATTTGATCTCTGGTTCCTCTGCCTTTTCTAAAACCAGCTTGAACATCAGGGAGTTCACGGTTCACGTGTTGCTGAAGCCTGGCTTGGAGAAGTTTGAGCATTACTTTACTAGCATGTGAGATGAGTGCAATAGTGCGGTAGTTTGAACATTCTTTGGCATATACCTGATGCCAATTATTTTCGAACAGCTGAGGACTGGCTGATATTTAAAAGGATTCTGATTCAACCCAATGCAAAAACCACACATATAAAGCAATAAGGAGGAGATTGTGTTTCCTAAATATATGGACAAATAAGCTATAGAATTTTTATTTCACAGCCAAATTCTTAGTCTTAACACCAATAAGCTCCCTGAGGTGGAACGAAGGCATCTTCTTTCAATGATCCCTTTCTATACTTTTTGCACCACACTGTTGTTTTGAAGGGTATACATGCAAATAACAGCAATGGATTCCTCTTTTTAGAATAATAAAATGTTATAGGTAAGACTAAAATCCCCTTTGAGATGCCCACTGAACTCCCCCTACTTGCGTAGAGGAAACAGCAGGGCTTTTCCTGGGCACTGTTATATCCACGTGGCAAGAAACAGAATGCTGCCTCATGTGCACCTCCTTGTATTTATGCTGGTGTGTAAATGGGACCCCCTGTACACACTAGGATGTATCTCCCCTTGTCCAACTCAGCAATTGATCTTGGCAAGTTCCCCATGTCGTTCTATCTCCACTTCTTTTTTAAGTATTGTGTTTACTGGCGTGTGCTGCACTGGGTCTTCCCTGCTGCGTGTGGGCTGTCTCTAGCTGCGGCGGGCGGGGACTCCTCTCGAGTGGCAGTGCACGGGGGTCTCGCTGTGGCCGTCTCTCTTGTGCAGAGCACAGGCTCTCAGGCACGCAGGCTTCAGTCACGTGGCTCATGGGCACAGTAGTTGTGGCTGTGGGGTTTAGCTGCTCCTCAGCATATGGGATCTTCCCAGATCAGGGTCGAAACGCGTGGCCTCTTGGCCCGCAGATTCATAAACCCTGGATACTAGAGAAGCCCTGTAACTCCACTTGTTCATTCTCAATTGTTGAAGAGTATTCTCTAGAGTCAACTGACAAGATATATGCAGCCATTCTTCTAGTGATGAACATTTCGTTTTGCTTATAAACATTCACTGTGGCAGACAAACCACAGAGAACATTCTTGATGTATGTAATTACGTCTCTGTGGTAGAAATTAGCCTATATCTGGTTCTGAGGAGGTGCCTATTTTTATTTTACTTGATGCTGCTGTTAACACTCATCAGCTTCTTGAAGATTTCCTCATACCCTTGGACAATGGTTTATATCTTGTTATTTCCATTTGTGTGTACTTCTCTCATCATCATCAACAACTAGTTTAAAACTAGTTTATCCTTTAACCAGAATATTTCATGGTTAGCTTATCTCCAGAAGTCTCCCTTTCAGAAAAATGGGGTTTGCAAAGCTGAATGCAAGACAGACTGTAACTCCCCAGCCTCGACACATTCCATTGTTTGGATTTTACAATATGTCATTGTACTGCCAGTCAGCAAAATTCCTTGGTAATTTGCTGATCATTCCTCAATTCAGACTGCAAAATCTAATTCATAAAGTGTCTGAGTGCTAACTGTCAACTCACATGATTAATGTGGGCAAACCATCCTCTTTCTCTTCTAAGAACAGCCACAGAATGGAAGAGAAATGAAGTTCTTTTGCAAAAAGATGTATCAACGCATCAAGAAATCTCATCTCTAATCAAAAGGATCAAGAGATGGACTTAACTTTCTGTGAGGCAACCTGAGAACAAAGGGGTTACTCTCTTCTCTAAGATATGCATTTTCCTTTCTATTTTGACACCTGACTCACCAGCCTGCTCTTTCTGCAAATCTTAAATCACCCATTGCTCTTCTTTGATTCCTTGATACAATTCCATGTAATTTCCAGTCAGCGCATGCTATGAAAAAAAGGTCTGCCCATCTGTTTATTCTTTCTAGAACAAGTTAGGAAAAGCCTCAGAGAGTAATATTTTATGAAAACAAAAAATCACAGAGCTAAATGTTGATTATATTTTCAATCAATATAAATGAAGATGGAATATAAATATAATACAACATAAATATAAATGAAAAGTGAAAAACTTCATCCCTCTCAGTTCTGCATTATCTATGTGTCAACTTAATTATAAACAGAAATCATGTCAGGACTTCTCTGGAAGTCCAGTGGTTAAGACTCTGTGCTTCCACTGCAAGGGGCACAGGTTCCGTTCATGGTCAGGGACCTAAGATCCCACATACTGTGCCAAAAAAAAAAGAACGAAAGATCATGCCTATAAACATAGGCTTAATTTCAAAATAAACTATCTAGATGTCTTAAATTAAGGGATAAGCCAAGTAAGTTTTGGCACATCCATACAGTTGGTAGAACATTATTCAGCCACTAAAAATGCTGTCATTGAAAAATATTTATTGAAACTCATGCTCATACACAAAAAAGAGGCTTCCCAGGTCATGCTAGTGGTAAAGAACCCAAATGTCAGTGCAGGAGACATGAGAAATGCGGGTTCAATCCCTTGGTTATGACGATCCCCTTGAAAAGGAATGGAAAACCACTCCTGTATTCTAGCCTGGGAAATCCCATGGACAGAGGACCCTGGCAGAGTACAGTCCACGAGGTCTGTACCGACTGAAGCAACTTAGCATAGCACATGCGAAAAAGAAAAACAGAAAAACCAAATGTACAGAACTAACCCCTTTTTCATGCCATTCTTTATCTTATGCTTTTATTTATATCTATGTAAAATATTCAAATGCATTACTCTGCAAAAAAAAATAATGTAAGTAACAGAGGTGAACTCTGAGTGCTGGGATTATGAACAATTTAATTCCTCCTCTTCACTTACTGTACTTAAAGATTTCCTGCAATGATTATGTTTTGGTTTTGCCACCAGACTTTTACCAGTAATTATTAGTTGTTTCTTATTGCCATATGTGCAGCATGTGGGACGTTGGTTCCCCATCCGAGGATCAAACCTGTGCTCCGTGCAGTGGAACTGCAGAGTCTTAACCTTGGACCACCAGTGACGTTCCCTAGTGGTTATTTTAAAAAATAATAATTATAAACTCACTGGTTAAGAGCTCACAGTAGTTCATGGCGTAGAGTCAGCTCCTGGCCCTCGAGTCTGTAACAAGCAGCTTTGTGAACAGTCTATTCCCATGACATAGGTACTCACAAGACTCATCCGAGGTAATGCTGGGGAAACTGTCACACTCTGGGTCCATGATGACTGAGACTTCAAGTTTCTGTAACTCCATTTTCCTTGGAACATTATCAGAGCCAAGAGGCCACTTGTAGAAACCAAAAATATAGTCATAATACCTGTGTGAGAGAAATTTAAACAAATTTTTAAACCATTGTTGTTCATTCGCTATGTCGGGTCTGACGATAGGACTACATGAAGTACAGCACACCAGGCTTCCCTGTCTTTCACTAGGTGTGTGAAGCTGGGTGTGCAAGCTCATTCTGACTAGTGATGCGGCAGGGCGGGGAGGAGGGTGGGAGGAAGCTTTCTCTCCGAGGTGAGCAGCAAGAAGAAAACTTTCTTTGTATGTGACACCTACACAAGTATCAGCCACACCAAAGAAAGCAGGTCACAGATGACAAGAATACAGATTTCCTAATGATACTGTTGAGCCACGTAGCCAACTAGCCCTGAAATCCTGCCTGCTTTTTGGACTTCTCAATGTGTGAGATTCTTTACCATCTGAGCCACCAATGGCTGAGTGGTTCAAGATTGAGAAAGGAGGAGACAGGGCTGCCTGCTGTCACCCTGTTTGCTTAATCTGTATGTTGAGTACCTCTTGAGAAATGCCGGGCTGGATGAGTCACAAGCTGGACTCAGGACAGGCGGGAGAACCTCAGATACAGGGATGACGCCACTCCAATGGCAAAAAGAGAAGAAGAACTAGAGAGCCTCCTGATGACGGTGAAGGAGGGGAGAGAAAGAGCTGGCTTAAAACTAACATTAAAAAAAGTAAGATCATGCCATCCGGCCCCATTAGGTGGTGGTTGAGACACTAAGTCGAGTCTGACTGTTACGACCCCATGGACAGTAGCCTGCAAGGCTCCTCTGTCCATGGGATTCTCCAGGCAAGAATATTGGAGTGGGTTGCCATTTCCTGCTCCAGAGAATCTTCCAGACCCATGGATTGAACCAGGGTCTCCTGCTTTGCAGGCAGATTCTTTTTCAAATGAGCTACTGGGGGAAAATGTTGAAGTCAGTGACAGATTTCCTCTTCTTGAGCTCTAAACTCACTGTGGATGGTGATAGCAGCCATGAAATTGGAAGACATTTGTTTCTTGGCAGGAAAGCTATGACAAACCTAGACAAGTGTGTTGAAAAGCAGAGACATTACTCTGTAGAAAGGTCTGTATAGTGAAGGTGTGGTCTTCCCAGTGGTCACGTACGATTGTGAGGGCTGGACTGTAAAGAAGGCAGAGTGCCAAAGAACTGATGCCTTCAAACAGTGGTGCTGAAGAAGACTCCTGAGAGTCCCTTGGACAGCAAGGAGATCAAACGAGCCAATCCTAAGGGAGATCAACCCTGACTATTCACTGGAAGGACTGATGCTCAAGCGCCACTATTGTGGTCATCTGATGTGAACAGCTGACTCATTGGCAAAGTCCCTGATGCTGGGAAAGACTGAGGGCAGAAGAGGAGGATGTCATAGGATGGGAAGGCAGGATGGAATCACCAAGGCAATAGATATGAACTTGGGAAAACTTCGGAAGATGCTGAGGGACAGAGGTCTGGCGTGCTGCCTCCGTGGGGTCACAGAGAGTTGGCACGACTGGGCAACTGAACACCAGCAACAACAACATGTGAGGTAACAGGTTTTCTCTTTGCTCAAGCCAGACTGAGCCGGGACTCCTGTTACCTTCCGACAAAAGTATCCCAGCTAATAACACCAAAGAATCTTCACTAGGGCCTGGAAAATTTACATTCTGCTGGCACCCGACTATCAGAGGAAGAGGGCAGCAAATAAACATTTGAAGGTACTAGAAGATAAAAGATCACATAGTCTTCAAAGCCTAAGTATGCAACAGATTCTGAGAAGCCAGAAGGCTGTATAAGCTACTTATATATAAGACTGTCTTGTGTGTTTTCCAGGGAAGTAAGGAGAGATGGGAAAGTTCTGATGAACTTGGAAGTGTATGGAAGTTAACCAGTGAGACAGTGAAACAGGTAAAGGTGCTGAGGAAAATCATTAGCTTAGGTAAATCTTTTTATAATTTAAAAATACATTATTTATTTACTTGGCCAGGCTGAGCCTTAGTTCTGGCATGTGGGATCTAGTTCCCTTACTGAGGATTAAACCTGGGCCCCTGCATTGGCAACGTCCAGGAAGTCTAAGCCCCTGGACCACCAAGGAAGACTCAATCAAAAATTCCTGACAGATTCAAAAGGAAATGAAGATCGCTAAACTGTATAGCTAAAAATGGCTAATACAGCAATCCTAAAATTATGGCATCTGGTCCCATCACTTCATGGGAAATAGATGGGGAAACAGTGGAAATAGTGGCTGACTTTAATTTTGGGGGCTCCAAAATCACTGCAGATGGTGACTGCAGCCATGAAATTAAAAGATGTTTACTCCTTGGAAGGAAAGTTATGACCAACCTAGATAGCATATTCAAAAGCAGAGACATTACTTTGCCGACAAAGGCCCGTCTAGTCAAGGCTATGGTTTTTCCAGTAGTCATGTATGGATGTGAGAGTTGGACTGTGAAGAAAGCTGAGCACTGAAGAATTGATGCTTTTGAACTGTGGTGTTGGAGAAGACTCTTGAGAGTCCCTTAGACTGCAAGGAGATCCAACCAGTCCATTCTAAAGGAGATCAGTCCTGGGTGTTCATTGGAAGGGCTGAGGCTAAAGTTGAAACTCCAATACTTTGGCCACCTCATGTGAAGAGTTGACTCATTGGAAAAGACTGTGATGCTGGGAGAGATTGGGGGCAGGAGGAGAAAGGGACGACAGAGGATGAGATGGCTGGATGGCATCACCGACTCGATGGACGTGAGTTTGGGTAAACTCCAGGAGTTTGTGATGGACAGGGAGGCCTGGTGTGCTGCCATTCATGGGGTTGCAAAGAGTCGGACATGACTGAGCGACTGAACTGAACTGAACTGAACTGAGGGCTTCCCAGGTTGCACTAGTGGTAAAAACCCAATTGTCAGTGCAGGAGATGAAGAGATGGTGGTTCCATCCCTGGGTTGGGAAGATCCCCTGGAGCAGGAAATGACAACCCACCCCAGTATTCTTGCTTAGAAAATTATATGGGCAGAGGCGGCTTAAGGACTACAGTCCATGGGGCCACAAGTCAGACACAACTGAGCACACAGCAGTCTTATATATAAACTACCATTATTTAAAAAAAAAATTTAAAGGAAATTATACCTGTTGGCAGCTTTGAGTCAGGTGCTGCTTGTGCCAAATAAAGAAATCTTGGCCCTAGATATTAAAGCTCTAACAGAAAACTCTAGTCAATACTATGGTTTTCCCAGTACTCACGTATGGATATGAGAGTTGGACTATAAAGAAAGCTGAGCGCCGAAGGATTGATGCTTTTGAACTGTGGTGTTGGAGAAGACTCTTGAGAGTCCCTCGGACTACAAGGAGATCCATCCAGTCCATCAGTCCTGAATATTCATTGGAGGGACTGATGCTGAAGCTGAAACTTCAATACTTTGGCCACCTGATGCAAAGAACTGACTCATTTGAAAAGACCCTGATGCTGGGAAAGATTGAAAGCAAGAAGAAAAGGGGACGACAGAGGAGGAGATGGTTGGATGGGATCACATATTCAATGGACATGAATTTGAGTAAACCCTGGAAGTTTGTGATGGACAGGGGGGCCTGGCATGCTGCAGTCCATGGGGTCAAAAAGAGTGGGACACAACTGAGCGAAGGAACTCAACAGAAAACTAAGGGATTGGACTCAATGGTATCCAAGGTGCCTGTGAACAGTCAATACCTCCGTCGTCTCTACCTCTTTGCAACCCCATGGACTGTAGCCTGCCTGGCTCCTCTGTCCATGGAATTCTCCAGGCAAGGATACTTGAGTGGGTAGCCTCTCCCTTTGCCAGGGGATATTCCTGACCCAGGGGTTGAACATGGGTCTCCTCCATTGCAGGCAGATTCCTTACCATCTGAGCCACCAGGGAAGCCCATTTTAGCTTGTCAGGATCTGAAACTAAAGTTTCAGTTAACCAAGGAGGGAAAAAGGTAAACAGAAAAAACTGGCATGTGATCTTGTTCTAAAAGCTAAGGAAGCAGCCACATACCAGACAGACAGAACTCTGCCTGCAAAATGCATACTGTTTCAAAGCAGAGGCTGATACACGTGGGTTCTTCAGGAGACAGGAGCCATGAGGATCTGAACACACTGCGGCCTCGGTTTTACCTGTTCTCCATGGCCTACACATTCTAGAACACCCCATCACCTCTAAACCTTTTCAACTCCATCATGCCTTTTCTCTGAAGCAGTAAAGGCCCCTCCTCGGTTCCTAGAACACTCTCCTGAGTGCTTTCAAGTCTCAGCCATAAGGGCTAATGTTTTATAACCTGCTTCCTAACATGCAGGGTATAATTAATAGCTGCTTGCCACACAGGGCAGAAATTAGTTAGACAAAGTCTTCAGATAACTACCTGCACTCCCTTAGGATGCCAAGCCTTGTTTTTTAAACGATCTCACAGCTTCTTCAAGTTCTGGTGATCTAACCATGGTTGCCTTACATCAGCCACGCTTTCTTGCCATACTCATACCATTCGCTTATCACTAGCAGTATGGCACAGAAGGAAAATCCAGTTTTACAAACTGAGTCCCAGAGCAAATGAGGTGTGTTTATTTTTAAAAGATTCCCAAGTCAAGATCTTCCATTAAATGGCCTTCAGGTACTTGTTCCTTCTCAATATCCCAAGGCCGGTAATCAACCACCTTGATGTTACTTCTTGACCCAGACTCTAGCCATTCTGACCTGATGGCAGATTCAACACCAAAGACTCATTAGAGTATGCATCTAAAAGGAGGGTAACATCGTCCCTCTTCTTATTTAGTGGTTCACAACCGAAGGAGAAGAAGCCATCTCTGCCATCGACTTCGTAAGTCTCTGCGGCCTAAGCCCGAGTCCGAGGCCGAGCTGGGGTCAGCAGGTGCTAATTTGACTAGTCCTGCATTTACCTCCCAGCTGCTTGGTGTCCTGCAAGCACAACTGAGCTCTAATGACCTCAGGGAACAATGACCAAAATCTGAGGGAGGGAAGGACCTGTACAGTGAGCACCAAACCACACTCCTTCAGGGCACCTTTAGGACAGTCCTGCCCTTTAGGACAAGTCGAAGACTCAGGCTTCTTGAGACACCTGCCCAAGGGCTGTCCCCCTTGCACACGGTGTAGTTAGCAGAGCTAGCGCTGTGGCACAACACCACAAACCAACTCTTACTGGTGCTCAGTCAGGAAGTCGTGTCCCACCCTTTGAGACCCCATGGACTGTAGCCTGCCAGGCTCCTCTGTCCATGGGGATTTTCAGGCAAGAATGCTGGAGTGGTTGCCATTTCCTCCTC